>NC_142930.1:63640058-63655058 GCF_046866305.1 Octopus bimaculoides
CCCAAAAGTATACGCTATTGAATAAAAAAAAATTTAAAACAACAACAGGCAGGAAAATGATCTGAAAAGAACTGAATGAATCATAGCACTACTTACGTACTAGGTGTACGTGCGCAAACAGAGAATTCCGGGAGCTTATGTGCGTACAATTCCAGCGCATGTTTCGAAATTGATAGCGGCATTCTTGAACACCGAGTTTAACCCCTTCACCAACAACTACAATAGCATCGGGTCTTCTTTGGCAAATGGAGCGTTGTTTTGGCACCAAATCAGGAATTTTATTACAAATAATGTTTGCTCCGAACGCCACCACGGATGACAGGGCCCTGCAAAAATAAATGAATAAATAAATAAATGAATAAATAAAATAAATAATCCTTTCTACAAAGGCACAAGACCTGAAATTTTGAGGGAAGGGAGGAGTCGATTACATCGACCCCAGTGCTCAACTGGTATTTATTATAGCAACCCCGAAAGGATGGAGTCGACCGCGGCGGAATTTGAACTCAGAACGTAAGGACGGACGAAGTGCCGCTAAGCAGTTTGCCCGTCGTGCTAACGATTGTGTCAGCTCACCGCCTTAATAATAATAATAATAATAATAATAATAATAATGATGATGATGATGATGATTTCAAATTTTGGAACAAGGCCAGTAATTTCGGGGTAGGGGATGAGTCGAATACATCGACCCCCAGTGCTCAACTTGTACTTATTTTATCGATCAAGAAAGGATTAAAAGCAAAGTCGACCTCGACATCATTTGAACTCAGAACGTGAAGACGGACGAAATACCACTAAGCATTTTGCTCGGCGTGCTAATGTTCTGCTAGCTCACCGCCTTAACAATAATAATAATAAAAATAATAATAATAATAATCCAAGGCCTGGATTTTGTGGGGAGGGGGACAGTCGATCTCATTGACCCCAGTACTCGGCTGAATTTGAACTCAGAACGTACCGGCAAACGAAATACCGCTAAACGTTTCTCCCAGAGTGCAAACGATTTTGCCAGCTCACCGTCTTGATACTACTACTACTACTACTACTAACAATAATAATAATAATGATTTCAAATTTTGCCACAAGGGCAGCAATTTTGGGGTGGGGACTAGTCGATTACATCGACCCCAGTGTTCAACTGGTACTTATTTTATCAACACCGAAAGGATGAAAAGCAAAGTCAACCTTGGCGTAATTTGAACTCAGAACGTAGCGACGGGCGAAATATCACTAAGCATTTCGTTCAGCGGGCTAACGATTCTGCCCGCTCGCCGCCTTAATAATAATAATAATAATAATAATAATAATAATAATAATAATAATAATGATGATGATGATGATGAAATAAGTAGCTTGTGTTATGATGAAGTACAAATATGAGGCGGATTTACAAAAAACAAAATAAAATTATGAATACTTTAGTACGATTAAAATCTAAGAATGATAAAGTAGAAATTTACAAGAATTTATTCAATAAGGCTTGTGTGGGGGTGGGAGAAAGCGGGAAAGAGAGAGAAATAGAGGGAGAGAGAAGGAGAGAGAGAGGGAGAGAGAGAGGGAGAGAGAGGGAGAGAGAGAGGGAGAGAGAGGGAGAGAGAGAGAGGGAGAGCACTGTATCACAACTTATACGTGAAATTTCCAGCAAGTTTCGTCTTTGTTTTATATTTATTTACTTTGATGTCGAATAACCGAGTGTAAGATTTTCACTGTCTTATCTATAATACAGTAGCGGTATCAAACCAAAGCAATTCCGAGTTATTGTTCTGGCTCACAATATCAAATCTTGATGTTAGCTCATCCATGTTTGTGATTTCACTTGTGCAGAAGTCCTGTTTTCATTCATGTATATTCGTGACTAATTTGTTAACGTTGTGTATTTGCTCACATCAGTTTATTATCAGTGAATTAGAAAAATTTATGTCCCTCGCTTTTGCATGTTATTGCTTCTCTCTTATTTTCAGTAACATATTTTAAGTTTATTAGCTTTTCGAAGATTGGAGAGTTATACATACAACACTATGGGAGGTTATCCGAATCAT
Source organism: Octopus bimaculoides (assembly GCF_046866305.1). Classification (NCBI taxonomy): domain Eukaryota; kingdom Metazoa; phylum Mollusca; class Cephalopoda; order Octopoda; family Octopodidae; genus Octopus; species Octopus bimaculoides. Next base: position 63,642,101 of record NC_142930.1, read on the forward strand.
TTTGCTCTGATCTTTATTGAACAGACGTAAGTGAATGCAGTTGTACGTGAAATGTTGTCAAGATTAATTATATATTCGGCTTTAGGAAGAATACATATTTTTTGTTTCGGTTTCTTGTCTGAACGTTTTTCCAGAAGTGAGAATGATGCGTTTGCATCGAAAATGTTATGAAATATGGTAATTTTGTAACGCAGGCGTGGCTGCGTGGTAAGAAACTTGCTTCCAACAACATGGCTCCGAGTTCAGTCCTACTGCGTGGAACCTTGGGTAAGTGTCTTCTACTAATATCCTAAGGCCGACCAAAGCCTTGTGAGTGTATTTGGTAGACGGAAATTGAAAAAGCCCGTCGTATTTGTATATATGTATATATCTATGTGTGTGTCTTATGTGTCCCCGCATAACCATTTGATATCCAGTGTTGGTGTGTTTACGTCCTCGTAACTTAGCGGTTCGGCAAAGAGACCGATAGAATAAGTACTAGGCTTAAAAAATAAGTCCTGTGGTCGATTTATTCGACCAAGAAACCCTACAAGGCGGTGCTCCAGCATGACTGCAAGAAAATGACTGAAACAAGTAAAAGAATAAAAGAATAAATATTTTGGAAATATTTTTGTTGTATTTGCAAGTTTTATAGTTTTAACTTGAGTTAAATCAGCTTTTTAAATGAAATTTTGGAGCAAACTATTAGGTTCTGCCTGGACTTTTCCCGAAAAATTTTGTTCGCGTATCTATGTATACTAATGAGATCGTGTTTATTATTTTTGTCTATTTTCCCCCTTTGTTTATTTGGATAATTCGCTTAATAATAGGCACAATTTTTTGGGTTCTTGTCATCATCCGTCCGTGTCTCACATTCACTATAAATAAAATACAGCTGTTTTATTAGACTGAAATTAAACTTGAACGTTTGCGAATAGAAAAATAAAATTACTTCATTGTCAAAAATAACACTTGTTTATTTCCCAATGTAATGTGATGATAATCTCTTTTTTTTAATTTTAAGAGGTGATGTAACACAGGTTTTTAATGTGACAAGCTGCTATGTTAGAAGCACTTTTGTCATTTTTAAACAAAGACAGTCATAAATAGACTTTCAATTTTTTGTTGCAAATCCGATATGTAAGGGATATACGACAATTCATTAAAAAGGGGCTTCCTGTGGCTGCAGAAAATGAACATTCGTCAGTATAATGATCCTGAAATTCGCTAGAATTTGAATATGTTAATACGTTTCGTTTGAATTGATTATTGATTTAATAAATTCAAAAGATGACGAGTGATAGCGTTGTGTCATAAAGACATGTAACCAAGCTACACTGTGGTCAGGTATCGCTTTTTACTTGAAAACACGCCTTCAGTATGGAAGACAAGTGCAGTTCCGCTGATTCAGACTTCTCGTTCCACAGACACGAGCAACAAACAAAGCGACGAACCCTCTGAACTACAGAGCAGAAATTTTTCACAAGCATTAATAAATTAATTTCAACGGGGTTTCAATCCAATGTTTTATAAATCACATCCAAGGGTAGAGAGAGTACAACATATCAGGAAATGCAGTATAAAGTTAAATTACTCTTTTTCTCTTTTTTCTCTTTTACTTGTTTCAGTCATTTGACTGCGGCCATGCTGGAGCACCGCCTTTAGTCGAACAAATCGACCCCAGGACTTATTCTTTGTAAGCCTGGTACTTATTCTATCGGTCTCTTTTTGCCGAACCGCTAAGTTACGGGGACGTAAACACACCAGCATCGGTTGTCAAGCGATGTTGGGGGACAAACACAGGCACACAAACATACACACACACATATATATACATATATATACGACGGGCTTCTTTCAGTTTCCGTCTACCAAATCCACTCACAAGGCTTTGGTCGGCCCGAGGCTATAGTAGAAGACACTTGCCCAAAGTGCCACGCAGTAGGACTGAACACGGAACCATGTGGTTTGTAAGCAAGCTACTTACCACACAGACACTCCCACGCCTATGTAAAGTTTTTTTTTTCTGAGAAATCAGCGCATGAGCAGATATTCACTAAGAGGGGCTTTCTCTGTCAGAACTATACTACTGAGTAACAGACTATTTTAGTTATTCACTTGCAGTCCCAATTCTATATCATAGCTGTTTCTTTCAATATGGAAGGACTACCGAAAATTTCGAGAAGGGAATATATTTAAGCTATCCATGGCTAACGACGCTCATACGAAACAAGTTCGTGGAAACAGGTATTATCTACCTGTAATAGCCTATGTTTTATTAACGGTACTCAGACAGTGAGCTGGTAGAATGGGTAGAGTGTCGAAAAAACACTTAGCGACTTTTGTTCCGGCTCTTTATGTTCTGAGTTCAAATTCCGCTGAGGTTGACTTTGACTTTCATTCTTTCGGGGTCGATAAAATAAGTACCAGTTGAGAACTGGGGTAGCTGTAATCGACTTATAACCCTCCTCGTATCTACCTAAAAATTGCTGGGATCTTTCTGATTTGGCGGACACCATTTTTTATTTAGTGTGTTTTCTACCGAAACACTTTAAAACTTCATATACTTGTATATCTTGTCTTATAGAACAGAGAAAAAAATTTATATTCGAAGTTATTTCATGTTAAAAATTGTCGTATTTCGGTAATTTCAACCAATCACTGACGTCTATTCAGTTGAATACAGTTTCTGCTGTTCTTTGTCAACAATTATTTGTGGCGATGTATATATCGTTAGTCCCTGGTAATCCTTTTTGAGTGGTTTGAAACGAGATTATCTAAAATCCTAACCCTAACCCTAACTCTAAAACCCTATCCCTAACTCAAAAACCCTAACCCTCACCCTAAAACCCTAACACTGACCCTAAAACCCTAACCCTAACCCTAACTCTAAAACCCGAACCCTAACCTTAAAACCCTAAAGCTAAAACCAGTTCAAACGTACGAAGGATGTCATAAATAACAGTACCTCCGATAGTTGTTGTTGACAAACAACGGCAGTAATTTTATTTAAGGGAAAAGATCCCATTACACCGCCAGAACGTGTTGTTGACAAACCACGGCAGTAATTGTTTTCACCTCAATAGACGTCAGTGAATGGTTGAAATTACCGAAATATCACAACTTTTAACATGAAATAACTTGGAATATAGAAACTTTTCTTAACAAGGCTAAGAGAAAAAGATGTTTTATATGACACATTCTAGCAACATCCCAAGTTTGAAAGCGTTTCGTTAGAAAACAAATGGTGTCTGCCAAATCAGAAAGATCCAATTGCTGGCCTTGCGCCAAAATTTGATACCATCTTATAGCGGAAATGCACCTGAACTGGACCTTTGAATTGTACAGCGCAAGCAGAAAGTGAGAGAGAAGAATCAACCCTAGTACTGTAGTATATTTATTGACACCGGAAAGGCGTAACTACGAAATTTGAATTTCAAGAATCAAGATGCGAAATGTACATGGAAAGACCTTATAGTCACTGCTCTGACAATTCTACCCCTTCGATGCAAGTAAGCGACCGGCGAAGAATAAAATAGCATCAAGGAAACATTTAAAGAATTGTAACAATTCAAAAAGACATTAACTGACTCTCTTTTACTCTTTTACTTGTTTCAGTCATTTGACTGCGGCCATGCTGGAGCACCGCCTTTAGTCGAGAAAATCGACCCCAGGACTTATTCTTTGTAAGCCTAGTACTTATTCTATCGGTCTCTTTTTTGCCGAACCGCTAAGTTACGGGGACGTAAATACACCAGCATCGGTTGTCAAGCGATGGTGGGGGGACTAATACAGACACACAAACACACATACATATATATATATATACATATATATATATATATATATATAGTTCAAAAACACAATAACAAAAAAACAAAAAAACAACAAAGTGAGGACGTGATATGGATAGTATTATTGGACGCTCAGGAAAGGAAAGAGAGAGTATGACGTTTCGGGCGTAGCCCTTCGTCGGAAAGATGGAAAGTTCGGAGAATGGAAGAACGGAGAAAGAGGAAAATGGTACCGATGCCCACGAGGTTACATGATGAAAAGACCGGAAGAGGAGGTGGTGGGGGAAAAGTTCTTTCTAAGATAGGAGAGTGAAAAAGGGAGATGAATATCGGTGCGCGTGCGAAAGTCTGCGAGTGTGTGTGTGATAACAGAACGTGTGTGTGCGTATGTATGTGTGTGTGTGTGTGTGCATGGTTTGGTGGTTTATCTGTTAGTGTGTTTGTGTGTGTGTGTGTGTGTGTGTGTATGACGTAGTGGAAGAAATTAGTAGCAGGACTGGTTAGTGGACGCTGTAGACAGTGTAGGTAGAAGGTCAACAGGTGGTTGTTTGGGTGTGTGTGTGTTCGTGTTTGTGTGGGGTTGTCGGTGTTAGGTACGTGTACGTGTGTGTGTGTATTTTGTATGTGCGCGTGTGTGTATGTGTATGTTTTCTGTGCGTGCGTGTGTGTTTGTGTGTATGTGTATGTTGTGTGTATGTGCGTTGCTGTGTACGTGTGTGTGCGTGCGTTTGCTATTGTATATGCGTGTGTTGTTTATGCCCATGTGTGTATGATTGTATGCGTGTCTGTGTGAGTGTGTAGTGTTGGTGAGAAGTGTGTGTGTGTGTGTATGTGGATGTGTGCGTGTGTGTGTATATGTGTGGATGTGCGTGTGTGTGTGGGATTGTGAGTGTTAGGTACGGGTGTGTGTGTGTTTATGTATGTCTGTATGTGTTTCCGTGTGCGCGTGTGTGTATATTTTTTGTGCGTGCGTGTATGTGTATATTGTGTATGTTGTCGTGCGTGCGTATGTGTTATGTATATGAGTGAGTATTGTGTATGTGAGAGGTGTGTGTGCATGTGTGTATATGTGTATGTGTGCCTGTGTGTATATGTGTATGTGTGTCGTGTATGTGTGTGTGTGTGTGTGTGGTTTTATGTATGTGAGGGGTGTGTATGTGTGTGTTTATGTGTGTGCGTGCGTATGTGTGCCAGGTATGTGTGTTATTTTGTGTGTGCACTCCTGTGTGTATGTGTGTGCATGTGTATGCGGCTGTGTATGTAGGCGTGCGCGTATATATGGGTGTGTGTGTGTATATATGTGCGTTCGGCTATGTGTGTGTGAGGGCGCGTATGTATGTTTGTCATGTATGTGGGCGGTATATATGTAAGGTGTGTGGGTATGTGTGCGTGTAGGTAGTGGTGAGATAAAAAGTAGAAAAAAGTAAGTCTAATAACAAGAGAATGATGGATATAATGTAAGGGGGACGAGGGGGGGGGTTAAAAAAAAAAAAAATATATATACGACGGGCTTCTTTCAGTTTCCGTCTACCAAATTCACTCACAAGGCTTTGGTCGGCCCGAGGCTATAGTAGAAGACACTTGCCCAAGGTGCCACGCAGTGGGACTGAACCCGGAACCATGTGGTTGGTAAGCAAGCTACTTACGACACAGCTACTCCTGTGCCTATTATTATTACTATAGTTACCGTTTATGATGCATTTTAATAAATACAGATTTTGGAGAAATTTCTTTTCATTCACACGTCTTCTCCTTTGCTATCATTATGACATCGAAAATTGCGTTGCACCCCTCCCCCCCACACACACACACACACGCACATAAATCTTAACAACAAGAGAACCTTTACGTGGTTGTCCAAGCTGCTGGAAATAGTAGTCAAATAACCCTCAAATTATATCGTACCACCTAAAGAAAGTAAGCATTCATAAGCCCTAAAACTGTATCTGAAGTGATATGACACGATTGGAATGTTTGCTCAACTAGGGCCGAAGTTGGGTTCAACGACAATAGCAGTAAGAACAACATATACCTAAGGGGGTATTTCTTGTTTATAATTATGTTCATAATTGTATTTTTATTTCAATTAATGTATTGCAAAGGATTTTAAATTACAAAGCGAATTAATGTAATTAATCCTCTACCGCCACAACGTCAATTCTAGGTAAATACTTCTTATGCAGTAGATAAGGTTACTATAGAATATAATCCAATTCTAGTGACAGATACTTTTATGAGCGCATTATATGTTATTTGAAACTGATTGGAAGTGTTTTGATCTCGTCTTTTGATTTTAAAATAAATGTCTTTAGGTAATTCATCTATACACAACTCGGTGGAAACGTGTTTATCAGTGTCAAACTAACGCGTGTGCGCGCACAAAGACGCACGCACGCACGTAAGCACACACACACACGCGCACGCACACACGCACGCACAGATAAATGCATGTGCGGGGAAGGACAGTTAGAGTTGTGTGCCTCTGTGTCTACATATATCGTACACCTATGCAAGCAGTATTTTGTATAATAGTTAATTTGTGTACTTTGCTGTATCGTTTCTCGCTCAAACTACATAATCCTTTCTCGTTTTTCTGTTATTTGTATACTTATCAATGTCTATCAACTTTGAAACGGCTAAATAATTCAGTAACTTTTATCTTCTCTTTATTCGGCGGCTAAATGAATCACATATATAAAACGCTACCAACTATCTAAAGTTATTAAGATTGTCAGGACATTATATTTATCACTATTTGTCATAGTGACAGGGGACTGAGTTCTGAGGAGAGACAAAGAATATGAAGTTTTGTGTGATATGTGAGCAAAGAAATTGAGCGACCGCGTTAGGAAGTTTCTAGAAGTATATTTCATTATATTGGGAAAATCAGAAGAAAAAACATTAATCTTGGTACGAGATTTTCTTCAATTGGCAAATATAGTTATGCCAGCCAATGTCGAATCGAAATATATATACTCTTTACTCTCTTTTACTCTTTTGCTTGTTTCAGTCATTTGACTGCGGTCATGCTGGAGCACCACCTTTAGTCGAGTAAATCGACCCCGGGACTATTTCTTTGTAAGCCTGGTACTTATTCTATCGGTCTCTTTTACCAAACCGCTAAGAGACGGGGACATAAACACACCAGCATCAGTTGTCAAGCAATGCTAGGGAGACAAACACAAACACACAAACATACACATATATATATACATATACATATATACGACGGGCTTCTTTCAGTTTCTGTCTATCAAATCCACTCACAAGGCTTTGGTCGGCCCGAGGCTATAGTAGAAGACACTTGCCCAAGATGCCACGCAGTGGGACTGAACCCGGAACCATGTGGTTGGTAAGCAAGCTACTCACCACACAGTCATTCCTGCGCCTATTTTTATTAACACACACACACACACACACACACATATATGTATATATATATATTGGGTTGTCCGGAAAGTTCGTGCCGATTTTTAAAGGAAAGAAAAAGGTCAATAAATACTTGCCATTACATTTTTAATCAACCAAATATGAACCATTTTGTTGCACAATGCGTCTCTATCAACTTGAAAATACCCTCTTCCCAGAATTGAGGTGGTTTCATGGCAAATAAGTCGAAAGGTAAGCTACTATAAATCGGCACGAACTTTCCGGACAGCCCAATATATAAACACTAAACATATAATATTAAAGTTTTGGCAGAAGGCTAGCAATTTCAGGGCAGGGTGTAAGTGGATTACATTGATCCCAGTACTCAACTGGTACTTATTTTATCGACCCCGAACGGACGAAAGGCAAATTCGACCTCGCCGGAATTTGAACTCAGAACGTAAAGACGGACGAAATGCCGCAAAGTTTTTGCACTGCGCGCTAACATTTCTGGCAGCTCGCCACCTCGACCAAACCAAACATATAATATAGAATCATCAAATGGTCCTTTTGGTTTCACACATCAGATCTGATTTGTTTGAAAATTTCTACACAGATGTAGTTTTTCATACAAATTACGGAAATCATAACCACTTTTGAGAGAAATTATCAATAAATGAATTTACAAACTTTTCCGGATTGAATCTTTTGAAATTTCATCTCATCAAATGCGGTCATTTTCGATACGTCGGTGATTGAAACTGCTATGTATTTCCATAGCAACATATTGAACCTGCGCAAGCGAACGTATTGAAACAAAACAAATTTCAACCAGCGTGAAGAAGTAAGAAATTGAAATCCACCTTGATCAGTGGAGTGGAGAATTTGAGAGGTCTGGTGGTGGTGGTGGTGATGGTGGTGGGGTGGATACGTCGAAACGGAGACCGATATAGTGAGTTATTTCCAACTGAAATATATAGTAACACGGAAAAGACTTATCGGCGAAAACATCAAATGAAAATTTTCTTTGTTGGTGATATACTCCAATGGTGCTACAAGAAAATAGGCTGCAATGAATTTGTGTCAGCGCGGAGAAGCTCGAAAGAACCCACTTCCACTAAAAGCCATAGCTCTGTTATTTATTGTTGGGTGAAATAATGGTTGTTTCTTTGGAGAAGCGGTACAAATGAACCACAGCATATAGGTAACTATACGTAGAGGATATGTAGTCCCAGAACGATCGTCGCGACTGACAAATTATGAACTTCAGTCTGAAATATTATGAATGATGAGTTCTTCCGGGGCAATGGATTTTCGGCAGTATGTGAATCAAAACTTGGCCGTTGTTTCAATATGAAGTATCATGTCACAACTGCAATATAGTTGAAGAATACAACCGGGAGTCGGTTCAACCGAAATCCACTACATTTAGTGACCTGTAACAGAGTACCATAGCGTTGAATTTGTCTACTTAGAGGACGTGACACACACACACACACACACACACACACACACACACACACACACACACACACACACACACACGCACAGGTGGAAAGCATATGGAACTGCGTTAAAAGGTCAAATAAATGTCGCTGTGGAACTCATCTTTCTATAATTGACTCAGATCTTCATGAGTTTATGTAATGAGACAGACATGAAAATGTTGACCTGTTTCAGATAATGTTACGGTACATTGCCAAGTTTTCATAAGTTCATTTGTTGTTTTGTCTCATTTCTTTCAATAAACATTTTCATCTTTGAAAACGAGTGTGTAACTTTTTTTTTTATTAATTTCCCACAAAATAACGAATAATCAAAAATAAAAGTGAGAAAACTATGAGGTAAACGTGCGTCCTTAATCAAAAGCAAATGTCTGGAAAAACACAGCAATTCCGTCTTCCGGTGTGACGAAAGCAGCATCATCTGATTGACTGATTGACTGAAATTCAATGTTTAATCTTTAGAGGATCGTGACTTCTGCTTTTTTTTTTTTCAATTTCCTCACAAAAAAATGGTTATAATTTTCGCAATTAGCATGTAAAACTACATCTGCCAAGAAACTTTCCAAAAACATTGGTTCTGGTTTGTAAAACCGAAGACATCCTCACTAAATCCTGTTTAGGTGCATTTTACACTCTGCTTTTCTAATTTATCTTCGTATGAACAGTCATTCATAGGACACTCCCTCACTATTTCTGTTCTTGGGAAATTTACAAAACCCTAAAACCCCGGTGAATGACCTCGCAGATACCCGAGGCATTCTTAAATAAACCGTTATCATGGCAATATTTAGCATTAGTTAAAAACAACAACATTAGGACAGTTGTTCCTACTTTCGCTTCTAATGCGTGTCTAGAAAAAAATCTGAGTTTTTTTCCTTTCAGTTTTCAAAGATATTTAATATCATTACACCACCTCCGTTAATTTAATATTGAATATTTCTGAGATATGGCCTTTTTAGGATCTCTAGGATCCCTGAAAGAAAGAATGAATTTAGCTTCCAGTCACTTACCTAATTTGAATTCACAGATCACCCCCTTGTGATTATTGTAAACTACTATGACCATGTATCAAGTACTGCTATTACCACTAGTTACTCTGATGAGCTTTCTTGAACATCACTGTTGACTCTATGTTTTGCAATCGATTAACTATGCAAGAGACAAAATGGAAGAAAATGATTGACAACCAGTAAGTCAATAAATCTAGTCCAGTAATGGATATCATAAATAAGATTTTATGCAATTCGGTAGAGGGCTATATTTTTTATCGAAATTATTGAAATCCCAAACAAAGCATATTCCAACAATCGAGCTTCATCACGTTGTAATTGTGATCATACGAGCATAAAACCAGAGGTTTTAGGCATGAAAACATAGGATGATATGATGAATAATCATATCAATAAAAGTGAAGGAAGGCAAGTAAACTGAATCTGCTACAATTAAGAATCAACCCGACTAACATAAGTTTAGTCCCAATGGTATTTTCAGAACCAAACAATCGGAGACTGAATTATAAGGATATGAAAACAAAATTTAAGAAAACGACGGGAACAGCAAGGGACAGATAAAAGGATGGGAATAGCGAGGGACGGATAAGTAGACGGAAACTGTGAGGGACGGATAAATAGACGGGAACAGCGAGTGACGGATAAGTAGACGGGAACAGCAAGGGGTGGATAAGTGGACGAGAACAGCAAGGGCTGAATAAGTGGACGGGAACAGTGAGGGACGGATAAGTAGACGGGAACAGCGAGGAACGGATAAGTAGACGGGAACTGTGATGGACAGATAAGTAGACGGGAACAGCAAGGGACGATAAGGGGACGGAAACAGTTTCATTGAAGCACGCCCGTATATCATTTAGTCTTGCAAAGAATTTGTTTTTGTAAAAAAAAAAAAGCTAATAAAAGTCTTGTTCACAACGATAAGTGGACGGGAGCTGCAAGGGCCTTGCCAAACATATTCTAGATACACGATTTGCGTTAGTTGTTCATGATTTCTTCGAAATTTCAGCCTTGTGAGAAATCACGCATACCTCACAATTTCTCTTGCACATCCTAGATTGAAAGCTCATCTTCGACGTGGTAGCCCGGCTGGTTGTAAACACCATCCAAATCTCATTCAAATCGCATACTATCGTTTAGAAAGTAACAGGAGACATTGGGTAATGTAGTCCTAGATACACCTTGTCTGAATAATTTGGTATGGTCAAGACTGGAATGTCTTTACTCCTTTAATCTCTACTCCACTCAATTAATTTTCGTCTTTCTTACTCTCGTTCACTGTCTCTCTTTTTACACACACTCATAATATGTGTATATATATATATGTGTATGTGCGTACGTATGTGTGTGCATGTATTTATATGTATGTGTATGTGTATACGCATATGTATATACATATATGTTTAAATATATACATACACACACATACAAGTATATACGTATATGTATACGTATATACTTGTTTGTAACTTCTTTCTATCCATGTGTGTGTATGTGAATGTGTGTGTGTGTGTGTGTGTGTGTGTGTGTGTGTGTGTGTGTGTGTGTGTGTCCCAGCTGTTTCGGCATTTTCTTCTCCTTAACGCTCTGCTATATGTGAAGTTTATCAGTGTAAAAAACGATGCAGAATGACATGTAAACACGCCCAACAACATCACATGCTTAAAGTCAGGCAATGCTCTTCATCACATTAAACAGACATTAAATCTGGTGTCTTTCATCAAACATGTTTAAATGGTCGCGAAAACAAAGTGCATGTGTTTCTAAGTATGTATGTATAATAGCATCATATATATATATATATATATATATATATATATATATATATATATATATATATATATATATATATATATATATATATATATATATATGTATGTATGTATGTATGTATGTATGTATGTATGTATGTACAGAATAAGGGAAGACAAATGACAAATATAATAAGCTGAGGACACTCGCAGCAGGGAGTAGGGTACATCAAATTTTATTAATGGGCGTCCGTGTATGTTTTCGGTATTCACCCTTTGGCAGCTATCACATACACACATACAAACACACACACACACACACACACACACACACACATATATATGTAGCAGTGTATATATATATATATATATATATATATATATATATATATATATATATATATATATATATATATATATATGCTACCAATATATATATATATATATATATCTATATATATATATATATACATATATATATGTATATATATATATGTATGTGTGTGTTTGTGTGTGTGTGAATACGCATACATACACACACGCACATATATATGTATATATACTTGTGAGAGTGTGTGTGTGTGTTTGTGTGTGCGCGCGCGTGTGTATTTATCTATATATAAATAACAGATTGATGTACAAACGAATGAAAAGAGAACTCAACTCATGTCATGAGAATGAAACAATTGTGTTAACAGTTGGGCTCAGCTGTGCATTACTAAGTGTTTCAAAGAGGCAAACAGCTCCACTGGTCTTTCAATATTACCGTCACCGAACGATGAGACGTATTTCTTGGGTCTACAGAAACTTGAGAACTATTTGTATGCTTCTCTTTCCCCTTTCTCTCTTTCTCTTTATACACTCAAACACACACGCACGCACGCACGCACACAAATACATACTTACATACATAGTGGTTTCAAATTTTGGTACAAGGCCAGTAAGTTCGGGGCAAGGGGATAAATTGATTACATCGACCCTAGTGATCAACTGGCACTTATTTTATTTTATCGATTTCGAAAGGATAAAAGACAAAGTTGATCCCAGCCGGCATTTGAAGCTGGAAAGTAAAGTCGGACGAAATACATTTTACCCGACGAGCTAACGATTCTGCCAGTTCGATGCCTAATTTATAATTCATAGCTGTTTAAAGCTATTATAACTGCGTTCCACCCATGCCACTACTGGTGATATCATCAAATTTAGAATTTATCCACAGATGATATGAACAGTAGTGACATCTAACTTCAAATCTCAGTGTTTGAATGTTTCATTTATAAATTTTTATGCACCATGTGCTCTGTTTTTGGCGCAAAACAAAATCAGTTGCACACTCAGAGACTAACATGAACAGTCACGGATTTAAGCTGGTAGTCGACACTGACGAGGCTCAGAGTTAAATACCCAAAAGCCGAAACCTGGTTTGTGGATATCCCTAATTGCATAATGTTTTTATTTGTGCTGTTAAATGTTTTAATTCTTTCTGTTTCCCTCGCATACTGTTTTTCTCTGTTATATTGGTGCGCTACGGTGGATTAATTTAAGACTTAGCT
>NC_142930.1:63657558-63682558 GCF_046866305.1 Octopus bimaculoides
ATATATACAAATGTAGGAGTGCTAGTGCATTAACCTAGAGTACGCTTCTAAGAACTTGAGTAAAATTATCTACGATACATTAAAAAAATGAGACAACATATACCGTTACATATATCAGGGAGCGTTTATATGTATGCTTGTGGCTCCTGTGCATGTATTTGCACCCTAGCCTGAAATATGTGGAGTTGTATGTGCATCTGATTGGCGTTGTTGTTGACGTGTTAACGCATCTGGTGGGATACGAGTAGATATACGTACATTTCTTTGTATGCAGACTAGAAAACCCATTAAGTATCGCTAGTAACATAAACTACTCTATTCTAACCTTCCAAACAAAATACCCAGTTTAAAATTTCGTAATAGACTTCTAAAAATACGAATTCCAATTCAACACCAGTCTGACATATCCTGCGTTTTTCAAATAATTTCAACGTATAAAACAATACGCACCAGCTTGACCAGAATTTGATACTCCTGTTTAAACAAATACTTCCGCGATTTACCTACACACTCATCATCAATCATAACAACAATAACAACAAGTTTTACCAAAGACTATACAAGACCAAACAGAACTCGAGTAGAACACTTTCTGACGAAAGCGAGCAAGCCGAAGCGTTGAAGTCATTGGCAACCTTTTCCTTGTAAAAGTTCAATAAACATTAATCTACTAAAACGTATTGGGTAACCCATCATTTAATGTTAAATTGTTTATATATATATATATATAGAAAACAAAGATATTTTATTCCACACGGGTAGAAATATAGGAAAAGTAGAATTTGAAAATGCACTGAGAATAGTTAAAATATTTTTTATTAAAATATTTGAAGCTTTAACCGGTTTCACAGTTTACATTGATTTTCAAAAAGTTCAAATAGAAAGACATGGCTTATATCGCAGCTGTCTTGCTTCTGACTAGTGTTTGAAGGTTGCCTTGTTTTTATAGGGAGTTCATGACTCAAATTAGTATATGTTTTGAATAGGATTTGATTGGTAGAGGATAGTCATATGACTGGTCTTAGAAATTTTTGTAGGTTCCCCGCTACGTCTGTGTTTTAGTATCAAGTGACAATGTTTGACGTCGTAAGTTAAAGCTGACACGGTTGACTGAAGAAGTCCAAACAATCAATGCTCTGAATGTTTTCTGTGAAGTGTTTGTAGAGAATGAACACATGATTAAGTTTCTAACCTTTTGTACGTTTCCTGCTACGTCCGTGCATTAGTGTAACGTGACAGTATATTTTTGCGCCTAAAAAGAGGGCCGACACGGCTGAGTGAACATGTTTAGTTATAATCAACACAGACCGAATTTAATCTGTCTGGTGGGAGAGTGGACAGGAGTCGTTTGTATGTAGTCCAATGGTTAAGATGTAGGTTGTTAGCTGTGTAGCATCCTCGTGATAAGTGGCAGAATGAATTTTGTGGGTGAATAGTTATTTGTGCATGTACTCTGTTAAAGTTTGTTAAGTCTTGGTTTGTGCTTTTGTATGAAAGTATTTTCTTTGTTTATCCGTGCTTCATCTGTGGTATTCGCTGAACATAGGTAGAATGGGAAAACCTGGAATTTTGGGGACTTATTTTTTGCACAATGTCTATGTGACCACTCAGTGGGATCTGTCTAGTACTGGGGTCTCGTATTTGTTGTCGATGAATGGTCAGTCTATTTCTTAAAGTAAGCTTTGTTTGACCTCTGTAATTTTCATTACATCCTTGACATTTGATAGCGTATATTAAATTCCTTGAAGAACATGTAAAGTGACTTTTTACGGTAGAAGTCTGCCGATTTGAATTTGAATGTTGTGTCTTCAATAAGGTTGATACAGGTCCCGCAATTGGGGCGACCATATTTTTGACTGTTGGTATAGGAATTGTGGAAGGTAATTTAGCATATGTGAGGAATTTTTTGAGGAATCTTGATTGTCTTTTTCTTTTGATTATTTTGTGTATTTCGAATGCTTGTTTCATTCTTGGATCTTGTTTTAGTAGTAGGATGTTCTGGTGGATAATATTGTAAACCTCTGTGTTTTGGGGGTTGTGTGTTGTAATAAAGGGTAGATTATTGGATGAATCTGGAACGTTTTTCGTTTTTCGTAGTTCTTCGATATTTAATGCTTTGGCACGTTCTATTCCATTGTCTATTATCATTAAGGGTTCTTGTCTTTTAAGTAGTAATTGTTTTAGTTCCTGGAGTCTTTTATTGCGAGTTTCAGGATTTGAGACAATTGTGCATATTCGTCTTACTAGATTGAATGGATTATTATTCTTCCTGTGTTTGAGATGGCATGAGGAGAATAGTATTGTTTAGAATCTGTTTGTTTGTAGTGAATAATTGTTTCAATAATTTTATCTCTTTTGATTATTAGTATATCCAGGAACGGTAGTTGAGTTTTACTGTATTCCATGGTAAATTTAATATTATCGCTTATGCTGTTGATTAAATTGTTGATTAGACAGTGCGACATAAGCCACGTCGTCCTATGTGAACTTTTTGTAAATCAGTGTAAACTGTGAAACCGGTTAAAGCTTCAAATATTTTAATTAAAAATATTTTAACTATTCTCAGTGCAATTTAATCGAATATATATATATATATATATATATATATATATATATATATATATATATATATATATATATATATATATATATATGTATGTATATATATATGTATGTATATATATATATATGTGCATATATATATGTGTATATATATGTATGTATATATATATATATATATATATATATATATATATATATATATATATATATATATATATATATATATATATATATATATATATATATTCGATTAGAGGTTGTGTTAACTTCATGAAAGGTTAGCCTCCTATAATGAATCCATAAAGACATATAAAACATATCCTTCCCCACTGAAGATATTATGCTCAAGTCATATCAATATAAATTTAGTATTTACTTAATATTTACTGGGTATTAATTGAAACAGCTGTAAGTGAAGATGATTAATTAGTCGTTAATAATAAACAATAATCAACTGTCCAATCCCCATTTTCCTTTTCTTCTTGTTGTTCATACACCTGTCCACGTCTTTTATTTTTTGTGTGTACCTCACCCCCATCACAGCTTGACAACCGGTGCTGGTTTTATGTCCCCGTAACATAGCGGTTCGGCGAAAAGTACCCGATAGAATAAGTATTAGGTTTTAAATAATAGGTTTCTCTCTTTCTGTCTCTCTTTCTGTCTCTCTTCCTCCCTCACATCGACAGCTAGTTAAATAACTCATACGTACATTCACAAACTTACATACAAAGCTCCTTCACATACTACTTTCACATCTACTATTAATTTACGGTCTGATGGAATGGTTAAAATTAGGAGGTTATTTCATATACCTCACACAATATTGCTTTCAGATTATTTACCTATTTATCTCTCTCCCTACCTCACACATACATATGTATGCATGGTTCATGACTACTTCTTCATATCTATCTTTATATCTTTTTTTCTATCTATCTATCTATCTATCTATCTATCTATCTATCTATCTATCTATCTATCTATCTATCTATCCTACTATATCCTAGGGCCGACCAAGATCTTGTGATTGGACTTGGTAGACGGAAAGTGAAAGAAGCCTGTTGAATATATATGTGTATGTATTTGAGTGTCTATATTTGCCCCCCTCCCAATCGCTTAAAAACTGATGCTGGTGTGTTTACGTCCCCATAACTTAGTGGTTCGGCAATAGAGAACCGATAAAATAAGTACTAGGCTTACAAAGAATAAGTCCTAGGCTCGATTTGTTCGACTAAAGGCGTCGCTCCAGCATAGCTGCAGTCAAATGACTGAAACGAGTAAAAGAAAAAATGCATTGCAATTAAAGGCAAAATTCATAGATAAGGGTGCAAAACAGCACCTGAAATTGCTAGAAATGAGAGCTAAAAGATATAACTCGAATAGCCACATAAAATCAGCAACCTCATGAGATATTCAGAGACTGCGAGCAGCAGGCCACAACATCTTTCTTCGGCGAGATAAAAACTCACAGAATGAAGTAATTCGATATATTTATATATATATTTTATCTTTTATTTGCTTCGGTCACTAGACTGCGGTCAAGCTGGGGCACCACCTTCAAGAATTTTTAGGACGAATGAATCGACCATAGTACTTATCTAATTTGTTAAGCCTTGTACTTATTTTATCGGTCTCTTTTGCCGAACCGTTGTGTTACGGGGACGTAAACACAGCAGCACGGGTTATCAAGCGGTGGTGGTGGGGGGACACAAACACAGACACAAAGATACATACACACATATATAATCACACATTCACACATGTGTGTGCATGTGTATATATATATATATATATATATATATATATATATATATATATATATATATATATATATATATATACAAGCATTGCTTTCACGTATTTTCAAAAATGCCATTTTGAAAAGATCAAATAATGTTCATTGTCCTCATCATGGCACAATATAACGCTAACCCTGCTCTATTGTCCACGCATACCAGGTTCAACTACTTGGATGTGGTGGGTGTAGGTCAGTTGTAGTATGAATGGCAGAATAGTAGTTCAGACATCCTAAGGATGGTGACTCTAGGATCGAGTGAAGGTGGTGATGGTGGTGATCAGTACATGTTGTAGGGAAATTGATGAAGGGTGTGCTGGGGGTGATGGAAAGTGTGAAGAAGGAATATTGAGTGGAAAGACGACAGGTACATTAAGATGAAATACCCTCGACTAATCTCGATCTTTGGCTGATTTATATTCATGCTAAATTGAGTTTTGAATCATCTTCGATCGATTTTATATATATGTGTATACATACACACATATAAGGCATTATATATATATATATATATATATATATATATATATATATATATATATAATATAGATTTAATCAAAAGATTAAATATGGTACTTAAAATGTTTGAGAGACCAGAATTTGGTAGGGTAAAAACCAAAAACAAAATCAAGAGATTTGGTGAATAAAATTTGAAGAAAAGCAACAAAAATGCATTGGGTTATAGCAGTACGTACGTTTCGTACAAACTTCATTTATTTATGTAGTGAGAACACTACATAAAATGTGCAATGAAAATGTACTCCTCGGCTGCATAATTGCACATTTTATGTAGTGTTCTCACTGCATAAATAAATGTTTGTACGAAACGTACGTACTGCTATAACCTATTGAATTTTTGTTGCTTTTCTTCAAATTATATATATATATATATATATATATATATATATATATATATATATATATATATATATATATATATATATATATATATATATATATATATATATATTTATATATATACGAATACCTACGTGCATACAGGTATACAAACACTCACTCACACACACACTGTCCTCTGTTTCTATCGTTAAATAGGTAGGCGATTCAATGCGGCCCTTGAACAATATTGACTGCTTAAGAATGACACGCTAGAATTAAACTTTTTTTTTCTCGTTAAGTAACGTTTTCCTGTATTCTCGCCTTCCCTCTCCCTTTTCTGTCTTCCAATTCCACCCACGTACAAATACGAAGAAACAGACGCACACATTCTTTCACAATCATGCAGTGATGTATACATAAATCCTCACATATGCACATATAAATATATACCCACATACATAAAGATACCATCATTTACTTAGGAGGCATAATGTCATAACAAAAACTCTACACAATGCAGTTTGGTGGGTGGGTAGCCCAGGAAGTGGACGTATAAGAATTGACAGCGATGTGGTATGTATGCATACCTATACAAATAAAGAATAACGATGGAATGTCCTAATTACAAGTCAATGCAATGCAAGAACAATAGACCGGACATTGTTTTTCTAAGACGAAGAATAAAATGCGTGAGCTTTTGTTAAAGTTGTCTTGAATGTTTTAACGCTGCTTCTAAAATATATAAGAATGAAAATGTATATGGACAACCAATAAGAAACTTTGGAATTCTACATCCAGATTTCTCGTTTGTATCTAAAATCATTCGGTCACATGATGTTATTGCAAAATATAATTTGTAATTATAGCCTTCTAGTGTAAGAAAAGGCCATTTACATCTGTACTCAACTTTACCTACATATATATATATATATATATATATATATATATATATAGTTCGAAGAGAGGATATATGCTTGCGGACATTGGAGTCTACAAGCCACTATAAAGCTAAGCGCTTTATGGATGCGAAACCATTGTTCACTCTATGACCAGACATATATTTAACTTCGCATGTGTGTGTGTGTATGTGTGCCTAATTACTTTAGCATGTTACAAAATATCATTTGTACCTATAACCAATAGGTTACATAATGTTATTACATATCTTATGTATCCATAAGCATTTATATGTAATTGTGGCTATCGTCTTTAGATCACGTTAAATTTGTACCTACAGTCATTTATATATATAGTAATTTGTACCTATAGCAATTTATATATGCATTTTTTTGTATGGTTTTTATGTCGCGTGATGTCATAAAAAAGGTATATTTTAACCCTTTAGTTGGGATTTACACCTGTGGAGGCGCAATGACCCAGTGATTTGGGCAGCGGACTCGCGGTCGCAGGATCGCGGTTTCGATTCCCAGACAGGGCGTTGTCAGTGTTTATTGAGCAAAAGCACCTAAAGCTCCACGAGGATCCGGCAGGGGGTGGTGGTGGTGGCGAACCCTGCTGTACTCTTTCACCACAACTTTCTCTCATTCTTTCTTCCTGTTTCTGTTGTACCTGTATTTCAAAGGGTTATCCATGTCACACTCTGTGTCACACTGAATCTCCCCGAGAACTACGTTAAGGGTACACGTGTCTGTGGAGTGCTCAGCCACTTGCACGTTAATTTCACGAGCAGGCTGTTCTGTTGATCGGATCAACTGGAACCCACGTTGTCCTAACCGACGAAGTGCCAACAACACCTGTGTTTATTCATACCTACTGTCTTCAGAAAAAAATTACCAAAATTTCAGAAGCGGAGAAGGATTCGTTTATTCACGCAGTAAAAGTGTCACAAATATGAATTTATTCCAAAGAAAGGAGAGTAAGGAATCATTTTGTGATACAGTTACCGGCTCTGTAGAACAATATTTGCAAAACTGGTAAAAAATGCTTTGATTATGACAAAACATTCATAAGGGCAGGATAACTGCGTTGAAACCTTATATAGTAATGAGAGAATAGACAAAGGCGTAGATGTCCAAACAAAATTGTAGATATGAGTACCATCAAACACACACACACACATACACATATTGACATAAATGTATACACACGCACACACAAACATATCTATCTATCTATCTATCTATCCATCTATCGATCAATCGATTGATGGGTCGATGTATCTATCTACCCATCCAACTATTTCTCTCCCTTCTGCTCTCTCTCTCTCTCTCTCTCTCTCTCTCTCTCGCTCTTTATACATACATACATATATACATACATACATACATACATACATACATACATACATACATAAATAGGACACTAATGAAATCCGTCGGAAAGATAATTCCGAGGACAAAGAAATAAAGACCCATAATATGGTAGAAGGCATAGCCACTCATAATGAAAAGGAATACTGTTGGAATGTACCAATGAAGACCTCGATAAAATATAAGCACAACAGACCTGATATAATGATTTAAAATAGAGAAGAGAAACTGCGCACAGTTGTTGAAATTAGCTGCCCAGCGGATGTTAACATAAAGCTGAAGATCAGTGAAAAACCGAAGCGAACACCTATGCTGAACTATTGAGAAATCTGCAGTTACGCTATCAAGATTACAAGTTCAGGTTTATACCTATAATTATTGGGGTCCTGGGATATGTAACACACTGCCTAAATACCAATCTTGAGAAATTAGACTTCTCAGTATCAGAAAGGAAAAAGTTAATTCGAAGACTACAGCTCCAATCCATCACTGGAACTGTAAAACCTTTAAAACTTGTCATTGGAATTTCAACACCAACAACAGGGCATTTTCTAAGTACGTAGGTATACGTGCAAGTTTTTATGCTTTGTTTTATTTATGTCTTCTCATGCATATACTTACATATCTAGACATGCTCATATACTTAAACTTCTGGAAAGTTTTAGAGATTTTTACAGTTCCAATAATGGATTGGATCTGTAGTATGTATGTATGTATGTATGTATGTATGTATGTATGTATGTATGTATGCATGTATGTATGTGTGTGTGTGTCTATGTATGCATGTATTTTTGTTTGTATGCATATGTCACATACAAACACATTTAAGACCAAATGCATAAAACGTACGAGTACAATTAATCCGAAACGGTTTGAAGTTTGCTATTATCCTTTCATTAAGCGTATATCTTTTAATTACTGCAGTTATGTTGTTGCCATTGTCTTTAGATGTTAAAATAATTATGTCTTCAGACTTTTAGAATGGTTGATGTTGTATAAATACAATTTAATCGATCTAACATAGACAAAAGAAGATAATGTTGTTAGCAAAAAAATCTATGCAGGATGAAAGAGATGCGCAGACCCAAAATCTCTTCGGAATTAAAGCAAGTGTGGAAACAAATTAAGAAATTCTATACATAAACACACACACACACACACACACACACACACACACACACACACACACACACACACACACACACACTTGTATACATACATACATACATGCATACATATACTACCATATATATATAGATATATATATACAATACATTTAAATGTCTTATATGTCTATATATATATGTACACACATACATATATATGTATGTATATATAACAATACACACGTATATCCATATTTATATATGTACATGTATATGTATATGTGTGTGTGTGTGGAACTGGGTGGGGTTCAGTGAGAGGTGCTTGAATGAAAGATTTGTTTCGGTGACCTAAAGGCCTAGTTAGTGAATATAAACAAATAATGTTAACTCAGAGTGTTTATAAAAAAAAAGGGAAATCGATAAGATAACTAGGATTAACTCAATAGTTCTCTCCATGTATGTGCATATATACATATATATATATACACACACATATATATATATATTTATATATGTATTTATATATATATATATATATTTATTTATATATGTATTTATATATATATATATATATATATATATATATATATATACACACACACACACACATGTGTGTACATCTTTATATATATATACATATCTATCAATCTATCTATCTATCTATCTATCTATTTGTATAATGATCGAGACGCAACGCCTACCATCAGTTGGTTGCGCAGATAACTATATAACTGTGTGTGTGTGGTGGGGGTGTATAGATAGGTAGATAGACTGACTCAAACACACACACATATATACTCTTTACTCTCTTTTACTCTTTTACTTGTTTCAGTCTTTTGATTGTGGCCATGCTGGAGCACCGCCTTTAGTCGAGCAAATCGACCCCAGGACTTATTCTTTGAAAGCCTAGTACTTATTCTATCGTTCTCTTATGCCGAACCGCTAGGTAACAGGGACGTAAACACACCAGCATCGGTTGTCAAGCGATGTTGGGGGGGACAAACACAGACACACAAACATATACATACACATGCATATATATATACATATATACGACGAGCTTCTTTCAATTTCCGTCTACCAAATCCACTCACAAGGCTTTGGTCGGCCCGAGGCTATAGTAGAAGACACTTGCCCAAGGTGCCACGCAGTGGGACTGATCCCGGAACCATGTGGTTGGTAAGCAAGCTACTTACCACACAGCCACTCCTACGCCTATATATATATATATATATATATATATATATATATATATATATATATATATATATATATATATATATATATATATATATATATATATATATATATATATATATATATATATATATATATATATATATATATATATATATATATATATATATATATATATATATATATATATATATATATATATATATATATATATATATATATATACATACAGTCTTGTTTTTTCTGGAAAACCTCAACATTTCTAGGCTGTTAGGTAAATCTTTTGGTAAAGAACCCAGTGTACTTATACATACATACATACATACATACATACATACATACATACATACATACATGCATGCATGCGTACATACATACATGCATGCATGCATGCATACATACATACATACATACATACAGACAGACAGACAGACAGGCAGACAGACAGACAGACAGACAAACAGACAGACACGCACGCGGGCTTCTTTCAGTTTTCGTCTACCAAATCCACTGACAAGTCTTATGTCGGCTCGAGGCTATGGTAGAGCCTAAGGTGCACTCAGTGGGATTGAACCCGGAGCCATGTGGTTGAGAAGCAAGCTTCTTACCATACAGCCACGCCTGCGCCTATTTATATATACATACAGACAGACAGACAGACGCACACACACACACACACACACACACACACACCAACACACATACACACACACATATATATATAGTATATTTGCGACCTAAATGTGGCGGATCCATAGGGGATGATGTTACTGTTGTTTATAGCCACAGGTGGACATCTCCAGGTGGCTAACGACACACTGTCTGTGTCCGATTAGTATTGCGAAAAAAAATCATCGTTCCCATCTCTAGCCTGACGTGATGCACACGGACCCGGGTTTCTGGGTAGTAACCCGTCATCAGCGTGTGACAATCACCCACCAGCTAGCGATGACAACTCATTCCAAACGCAAAATGTTATATGCTTTTCCCAGTGACAAACTATCGCTGATCTCGAAAAACGAGAAACAAGCAATAATAAATCTCTGAGCGAGATGTAAAGAGTAGCAGCACGGAATCGTGAAGTATATTTACCATCTATATGTGGCGAACCCATAGGTGACGATGCTACTGTTGTTTATAGCCTCAGGAGGACATCTCTTCCAGCTGGCTAACGACACATTGTCTGTGACCGATTAGAACATAAGGCTAGAGAGGGGAACGATGATTTCCCTTCTCAAATACTAATCGGACACAAATATGTGTGGGTGTGTGTGTAAATGTGTGTGTGTGTGTCCTGTATTTGTCCTCCCATCGCTGGACAGCTGATGTTGCTTTGTTTGCATCCTCTTACCTTTGTGGTTCGATAAAACGGACAGTTAGAATAAGTACCAGACTGAAAAAATAAGTCCTGGCACCGATTTGTTCGACAAACCCTGTAAAGCGATGCTCCTGCAGTTGCAGTCCAATGACTGAAACAGGTAAACGTGTAAAGAAAATTGTTGGCAACGTGTATGTTTCTTTACGTCCACTGGTGCCATTTTTAGGTCGTAGGCCATGGAAACCACATAAGGAACGCCTAGTGTTGTATTTTAAAAATTGTTTGTGGTATACCTTATCGCGATGCTGAAAACTACAAAGAAGAAGAAACAAAAGTACAACGTTAAAGTTTGTGATAAACTAGATATCATTAAGAAAATGGAACGAGACATAAGTAGAAGTGTGTTAATGAGAGATTATATAACATCAAATCGTTGGCTTTATACGGCATTAAGAACTCGAAACAAATATTTTAAAGAGAAAATAGATTTGGAGACCTCATTTGTTTTCACGGTTGGATTGACGGCCAGATTTAAGATGTCATGCAATAAGAAAATTGGATATTGCTGGTGAAAAACAATCAGCAAACTAACAACGGCTATAGCGTACAGTGCGATATTTGATGAACTTGTCAAGGAATATTATCTTAGAGCTGATCAAATATACAACACCGACGAAATTGCTCTTTACTGGAAAGGCTTAACGTACAAAACATTTGTACGTTCCAATAAAGCAAAAGTGTTAGTGATTTCAAGCACAATAAAAAATGATTGACAGTTCTTACACGCGGAAATATATTTGACCAACACAAGAATAAACAAAATATATTTGTCCAACTCAACATTAGTAAGTTCTAGCTGACACTTGAAGTCTCTTATAAAATGCAAAGCAATGTATTGGAGGATAAGAACTTCTTCACTTCCACTGGCGAATGCGTTCCTACAGTTCGTAATAGCGGTAAGGGGATCTTTTCCTTTTGATCAGCAGGTCGATAAATTATTTATATTTTTTTAACTAAACACTTTCAAACTTCGGATACTGGTAGAATGTGTCATATAGAACATCTTTTACTCTAAGCATTGTTGAGAAAAATTTCTATTTACGAAGTTATTTCGTGTTAAATTTGTCGTATTTCGGTAATTTCAACCAATCAATGACGTCTATTGAGCTGAATAAAGTTACTACTGTTGTTTGTCAACAACAACTATCGGCGGTGTATATTTCGTTTGTCACTGTTATTTATGACATATTTCATCTCAGTTACGTTCGTATGAATAAACGAGTGTATATGAAGCACGTTTACTTCACGACACCACTATAATCGTTCGTGTATTTCTACTGCATTTAGGGTTTTTTCCTGTTTTTCAGCTACTATCTTCGGAAAGACTTCCTCCCGTCGCCCCATCCCCTCCATTTTCTCGCAAATTATTGTTTTTTATTAATTTTTTTGCCGAAACCCAGCTTTTTGGATACAGAGACTCCGGAAAATTGCCAAAAATCGGAATTTTGAAATATTTTGCCCCCCTTACCCTCCCCCTTCAATTTCTTCACTTTTCACTAACCCTAAAACCCTAAACCTAACACCCTAAGCTAAAACCATTACAAACGCACGAACGATGTTATAAATAACAGTGACAAATGAAATATACTCCGCCGATAGTTTTTGTTGACAAACAACAGCAGTAATTTTATTCAGCTGAATACACGTCATTGAATGGTTGAAATTACCGAAATACGACAACTTTAACACGAAATAACTTCGTAAATAGAAACTTTTCTCAACAACGCCAAGAATAAAAGATTTTCTATATGACACATTCTACCAGCATCCGAAGTTTGAAAGTGTTTAGTTTAAAAAAAAATTAATTTATCGACCTGCCGATCAAAAGGAAAAGATCCAAGTAAGGCTTTATGCTCTGAATATCAAATGTGCTTCATGTCTTGGTAATTAAGAACCTTTTTGATTAAGTAATTTACAGTCGAGAAAATCACTTTTATTATACAACTGATAGACCAAAAAATTATCCAGTATTTCAGATGCAGCTATAAAAATTCTATAAAACAAACAACGATGAAATGTGTTCCGCTGTACCTAACGCCAATTTAGAGGTGAGGCTCTTTGTATCCACCAATGTATAGATTTTTGTTAAATCCGTAACAGTTTTGAGATCATGTCGAAAATGTTTTCTTTCTTATTTGATGATTTAATTTCTGATAATTAAGAGGATTTTGATATTAATATTAAGACAGAACACAAAAGATAATACGATAATACAAAGAGCATCCTTAGAAAATCCCCGTGTCCATAGTCTCGGAGATTAAGAGATCGCTGATTGGATTTCAGTTTTGCACATTTAATTATCCCTAACTTTATCATATCAGGAGCTTATCTATAGGAGGGTTAATACTGTAAATTGAGATATAGTACGATATCATACAAACGAATCAATTGAAAAGGTTGTCATGGACTAAAACTCAAACATCCATGGTTACGATTGTTTCTTACTTTGTACGTAATCCAGGATTCTCTATGAAGCAAATTATGCAAACGCATACGCTTCAAAATCAAATGATCGCTATGAAAGTAACAAAATGTCCAAGAAACAAAGCGACTTCGAGAAATTTCTGAAGAAAATCATTCAAGAAACTACATCATTTTCCCCGCTAAATTGGTTACTACTCTTTTACTCTTTTACTTGTTTCAGTCATTTGACTGCGGCCATGCTGGAGCACCGCCTTTTAGTCGAGCAAATCGACCCCAGGACTTATTCTTTGGAAGCCTAGTACTTATTCTATCGGTCTCTTTTTGCCGAACCGCTAAGTTACGGGGACGTAAACACACCACCATCGTTTGTCAAACGTTGATGGGGGGACAAACACAGACACAAACACACACGCACATATATATATATACATATATACGACGGGATTCTTTCAGTTTCCGTCTACCAAATCCACTCACAAGGCTTTGGTCGGTCCGAGGCTATAGTAGTAGACACTTGCCCAAGGTGCCACGCAGTGGGACTGAACCCGGAACCATGTGGTTGGTAAACAAGCTACTTACCACACAGCCACTCCTGCGCCTATACTCTGCATTTATCTGAAATTTTCTGGTTGTCACTCTGCATCTCTATTTCTTTTTGAGTGTACTTCCTTTATTTATGTAATAAATGCATTGATAAAAGTTTCTAGACAAATAATTCTTCCTGTGGAGCATGCTGTGGGTGTCAGTAATATAAAAAGAGCAACTTTTAAACATTGAAGTATGAGTTCTATAGCATATATAGAAAATAGATAATTAAAAATACAAAAGTATATGAATTCTTACAAAATTTAGCTCACAAGAAGAGAGAAAAAAGCATACGGAAAAGAACAAAAAGAAAAGAGAAGAGAAGTAGCTAAATGATATATAGCTAAGAATTGTTGTTGTTGTTATTGGCACTCCGTCGCTGACGACGTTGAGGGTTCCAGTTGATCCGATCAACGGAACAGCCTGCTCGTGAAATTAACGTGCAAGTGGCTGAGCACTCCACAGACACGTGTACCCTTAACGTAGTTCTCGGGGATATTCAGTGTGACATGGCTGACCCTTTGAATTACAAGCACGACAGAATCAGGAAGTAAGAGTGAGAGAAAGTTGTGGTGAAAGAGTACAGCAGGGTTCGCCACCATCCCCTGCCGGAGCCTCGTGGAGCTTTAGGTGTTTTCGCTCAATAAACACTCACAACGCCCGGTCTGGGAATCGAAACAGCGATTCTACGGCCGAAAGTCCGCTGCCCTAACCACTGGGCCATTGCGCCTCCACAGCTAAGAATTAGTAAGTATAAAAAGGAATAAAATGAGCACAAAAAGAAAAACAAAAAAGGGGAAAATGTGAATGAGTTCAGTATGTGTGCACAGAATTATGCGCACACATAAATATTTGTATATACACGCACATACAAACGCATTTATTAATAAATACAGTGAGCATCGTGGATCAAGGGTAGGGAGAATTACTTAGATATATTTAAAGGTAAGTAGTGTTATGTGAAGAGCGAGTGACAGTTGAGTGTCGAGAAGTTCATTTCAGTGGTGTTAATAAATGTCCTTTCTTCATTTTTTTACAGATGCGTATCGATTTATGTTTAACTTGTCAGCTTCATGGAAGTTGTCCTTCTTCAAGCTATATACTTGAAGGAAGTCGATTCCAGCGATATTTGAACTCAAAGCGCGAAGTCTGAAGAAACGGCGCGGTAACGACTCTGTCAGTTCGCCACCATATTGTTACAGTATACAAGGATGAGTCAAAAAGTAATGCTATTTTTAGGACAGGTATAATTACCAACACAGGAACATGTATCATACATCAAAATGAAGCTGGTCCTCTGTGGATCACATCCCTACTTCTCAACATAGTCACCGTTTCTCTCAATAACAATGTTCCACCTTCGAATGAGCGCATGTATCCCTGCCCCATAAAATTCTGTTGACTGTTCTATGAGCCACTTTTTCACTACAGCTTTCACTTCCTCGTCACTGGAATAATGTTTGCAGAAGAAGGACACTGTCGTTGGGTCTTACTCATCGGATTCTTGCTTTGAGCCTCGTCAGGGTCTCAATGTAGGCCTCAGAGTTTATTGTTTTTCCTTTTGGCAAGAAATCGACCAAAATGACACTTTGAGCATCCCAAAACAGAGTCGCAAGGATTTTTCCAGCTGACTTTTGCATCTTGAACATTTTCGGTGGTAGTGACGTACAGTAGCGCCATTCCATTGACTGCCTCTTTGATTCCGGTTCATAATGATGAACCCATGTTTCATGACCTGTTACGAGCCTTCGAAAGAAGGCGTTGTCTCTTTGACTTTGTTCGAGAAGTTCAGTGCAGGCATTGACCCTGTCAATCTTGCGTTCAGTAGTCAGCTCTCTCGGTACCCAACGGGCACACTTTTGAAAAGCCAAGTGATTCGACAGTGTTGTAAGCACTTCCATGGCTCATTTCAAGGTTTTCTGCCAACTCATCAAGAGTTATGCGCCTATAATCTCTGATCAGAACATCTTTTGCTTTATTGGCAGGATTCACAGAAGCGGACGGACGGCCAGAACGAGGTTTATCGGCTACACTCACAGTTCCCACCTTTTCATCTTTCAGACAACGGACCCACCTGCATACATTGCTATAATCTAAAGTATTGTCCTCAAAGACATTTTGTAATCGTCGGTGAATGTTCACAGGGGGTTCCCCCTCAGCAACAAGAAATTCAATCACCGCTCTTTGTCTTTGACATAACTCTAAGTGGGGAAACCATTTTGAATTTTTCTTACCAGTCTAAAAACCTGAAAAGTAAGAAACAAAATATTTCAGAACATAAATGATATAATCATTTATAACTGGGAAAATTTTCAGTTATTTTTATCAAAAACTTCATATGAAATAAAGAAAATGGCATTACTTTTTGAGTCACTCTCGTATTACAAAAACATTAGAAGGAAAATCTCGTTAGCGCAAAACCACAAGCCAACTAACGAGATAACATTGTTTAAATTACCAATTTATGTAGACTCCAATGTAGATATAAAAATTATGAACTTCATAAATCAAGCTGCTACATTGGCCATACAAATATAACATCGTCCTGTTTTCTGACTATGCATTTCCAAGAATCTATTACAATACAGCATAAATCGATACTAGGCTAATAGTTCGTAACAATACAATTCTACACAACTGTCCACAAAAGATAAAACAACTATCTATGAAGGCTTCGCTTAGAGTAACATATAAACCAAAAGTCAACACAATGATACAAAGTACACGAAATTATCCATGAAAACTACCAGGCTTAACCATTAGATCATTTTTTAATCGGGCGTTGAAAAAACATAGTCCCATGATCCTTTGCGACCAAACGTAAGGTGTACAAAATCAAGCCATTCTCAACCATTCTATTCTGTGGATGAAACTGAGATAGTTTCCAAACGTTAAGTGACAAATGGATGCAGAAATGCCAATGTGCCAAACTGAACATAAAGGACTAACAAGGAAATGCGAACAATCAATCTTAAATATAAAAAAAGCAAAACTCGATCATAGCCATCTTTTTAATATAACATGTTAGAAAGAGAAACTTTTCAATCTACACAAGTATATGGGTGGGTGTGCGTGCGTGCATGTGTGTTTGTGTATGCGTGTACAAATATCGATTTCAAATTTTATCACAAGGCCAGCGATTACCGAGGAATATATCAACCTCATTAATCAACTGGAACGTATTTTATCGACTCCGGTGGGATGTGAATTCTGAACATAAAGATGGATGAGATGCCGCTAAGCATTTTGCCCGGCAAAATCGGTTCTGTCAGCAAGCTGCCTTTGTGTGAATACAAATATACAAATAATTATATGTAAATATACATACATACGTACACACACACACACACACACACACACACACACACACGCACACACACACACACACACACACACACACACACACACACACACACATTTCTAGTCATCTCTTTCTTATCCCAGATTCCCTAACTTCCCTCTTTTTACATTAACATCTTCCCTTATTTTATACACAATATTTCCTTCAAACCTTGCTTTTGTTACATTTATTCAAGCTCCAAAGAAGATATGAAGCTCCCCAACTACTCCTGTTCATGATCAGAGATGCACATATTGTCAGTCACTAAAGGACACGCTCAAGTGGTTAAGGTCAAGCAACTGACAAACAAATCTGTGCTATTGAGCAGAATATTTGCTATAACGATATTTCTGTCAGCAATGAATTCTGCTTCAGCAATGAATCTGTCTGAAATGTAATGGAGAGTAGGTCAGTTTCAAAACACTGATGTCCTGGTCACAAAAGCAAAATTTGAAGGGAATAGTAGTCATTTCCTTTGATTTCTAGATAGTAGCAAATAAGAAATAACACTTACTGACCAAAGGCAAAAAAAAAGAAAAATTAGAGACTATGCACATCCTATAACCCTCTCTCTTCTCTCTCTCTCTCCCCTCTCCATCTCTCTCCTTCTCTCTCTCTCTCTCTCTCTCTCTCTCTCTCTCTCTCTCTCTCTCTCTCACTCTCTCTTTCTGCTTTATGCAAATCATATCCCTTTCTCCCTTCCTCTGTTTTCCCAAATATCTTCCTTATTTGAAGAAAAATAAAACAAACACAAAACATCCTATGAATGCACACGCTATGTTTCTCATTTGAAAACCCATTCTCTCGTTCCTCATATTTATAAAATTCGACATCACATCACTCTGAAGATTCCCAGTTCACACAGAAGTCCTGTTTGTTTTCTTGTCTTGTTTTTTGTCCGCCACTACATTCCTCCAAGGCTAGATTTAATTTGCGTATACAAATTTAATCTGCGATCCATGGGACGAGCCGTTTTAGCGATGCGTCCTGCCCAAGCTCGTCGAAACGCCGGTGTTAAAACGTGGGTGGCTGATGAAGGAGAATGTTCTCTATGTGGCTCGTGTGTTCTCGTCTACGTTTGTTTGCAATGTCCTGTACCCAGATATGCACCTATACATACAGGTGGATGTCGGTATGCACATGCCTGTACGTATATATGCATATACTCATTTACTATTTGTTTATATATATATATATATATATATATATATTAATAATAATAATAAAGGAGTTATGACGCAAAAACGTATATATTCAAATGAACATATTTATCTTCTTCAATATATATTTCAGTATAACGAATTCATTGACAGACTTAATAAATCAAAATTTCTTTACACATCTTCAGGAATAAATATAACATCAGAAAAACTACGTTTTTTCTACTATTTTGGTGATGATTTTTTGAGTTAGCTTACCAATTATTTTTGTTGGTAGTTAATTTATAATATATATATATATATATATATATATGTGTGTGTGTGTGTGTGTGTGTGTACGTACACACTACACACATAATGCATTCATTTGTTGTATGTAAGGCTCTTCTGTATGGGGAAATTTCGTACCGGCTGTTTTTTTAAATGTTCCTTATTTTTAATAACTCCAGAATAAAAAGAGGAAAGCAAGCAAAATTCATTCCGACATACAAACATTAGTCATTAATCTTAAAATAACTGGATCACACGCATGTAAACAGGCAAATATTATATTCACACTAATATATATATATATTTATATACGCGCAGACGTACTCCGTTGTAAGATGAAGAAAAATATGTACCCTAGATTAATGTTATAGAATTAAAATGATTAGTGCAATTAATATAATTGCAACTCAGTTAAGATGGTTAATATCTTTTATCCGCATTTTAACCATATTCTGTCAGAGTGAAACTGTTTTTATTCCTAAAATTTTAAGACTTAATCCAGAGTTAAGCGGTTATTGTGAATATGGCACAAGTTGCAGTCTAACAATCTAGTAAAACATCATACTCCATAAAAATCTGTGGTCTTAAACCAACTAATGGAATTTACATTGCTGCTGCTGCTATTTTAGTTGTTGTTACTGTTATTGTTGTTGCTCTTATTGTTATTGTTGTTGTTGTTCTTATTGTTGCTGTTATTCCACCTCGAGGCGATATAGCAAGTACCAGGCTTAACAAAATCTTTGTGTGAAGACTGGGAAATGTTCAAATTGGATGATATTTATTTAAGGTTTTTAATATTTCTTTATTAGTCTTCAATGTCCGGTTGAAACCTAAACATATATCTATTAATCCATTAAAATTTCGAAATCCTTTCAGTTCCATCTTCGGAATGAAATGGTGGAAGAATTGCGGGCTCTCGCGCGGTTAGCAATTAAATGTTACGCGGTTTTTGAAGTGCTTCTGATTTTCCCGTGTTCCATCGGCTGGTTTGTTTAAAAATTATTCGACGAGTAAATCCAGTAGTTTTCATGAATTCCTGAATTTAGGCATATGTATTTCTATTAGTAAAAAAAACCTTTTTTACATATACTTCTCAATTTTGGGGGAATTCCATATGCATTTACACTCAAGCATTATTCGCACACGCACGCACACACACACACACAAATAGAAGTGTGCATATATACCTACAGATATTAATATACAAATTTTTGTGCACATATATATATATATATATATATATATATAGATGTATATACATTTATATATACGCATATATATATATACGTACACATATATATACATTATATACATATATATATATACATATATATGTATGTATCTGTATGTATATAGATGTGCATATGTATATCTCTCCCTCTTTCTCTCTCTCTCCCTCCCACGTTTTCTCTCTCTCTCTCTCTCTCTCTCTCTCTCTCTCTCTATATATATATATATATATATATATATATATATATATATATATATATATATATATATATATATATATATATATATATATATATATATATATATATATATATATATATATATAGATAGATAGATAGATAGATAGATAGATAGATAGATATATTCATATATACATACATACATACATACATAGTAAGAGAGAAAGGGATAGAGACAGATAGATAGACAGACAGACAAACAGAAAGATAGAAACAGAGAGAGATAAAAGAGAGTGAGGGGAGAGGTTAAGAATTGAAGAGATCAAACAAATAGAACTAAGCAATTTTGAAATAAGTGGAAGACATAACTTTTGAGTAACGCCCAATTATACCCATTAAATATATATATATATATATATATATGTGTGTGTGTGTGTGTGTGTGTGTGTGTGTGTGTGTGTGTGTGTGTGTGTGTACATATACGTACTACATACGTACTATATACGTATTCGTTTGTGTGTGTATATATATGTGTATGTGAGTGATATAGCTAGCTGTTTGTTTAACTTTACATCTGACAATTTTATTTCTGTGTAACTATCTGATACACACACACACACAAGAACACGCACGCACACACACACACACACACACACACACACACACACACACACAAGAACACGCACACACACATACATGCAAACACACGTGCGCGCCGCGCGCGCAGACATATACACAAAACACACACATACATATATACATACACTTACATATTATATACTTATACATAAATATATGTATTCATATTTTATGTACATAGGCGCAGGAGTGCCTGCGTGGTAAGTAGCTTGCTTATCAACTACATGGATCCGCGTTCAGTCCCACTGCGTGGCACCTTAGGCAAGTGTCTTCTACTATAGCCACAAGGCGACCAAAGTCTTAAGAGTGGATTTGGTAGACGGAAAAAGCCCATAGTGTATATATATATATATATATATATATTTTTTTTTTTTTTTTATTTATGTGTTTCAGCCAAGTGGCTGCGGTCATGCTGGTGCACCACCGTGATATATATAATATTTTACTTGCTTCATTTGACTGCAGCCATGCTGGAGTACTACCTTTAGTCGAACGAATTAACCCCAGGACCGATTCTCTGTAAGCCTAGTACTTATTCTCGTTTGTCGAAACGCGAAGTTACTTGGACATAAACACACCAACATCGGTTGTCAAGTGATGGTGCAGGGACAAACACAGACATATATATATATATATATATATATATATATATATATATACGATGGGCTTCTTTCAGTTTCCGTCTACCAATTCCACTCACAAGGCTTTGATCAGCCCGAGGCTATAGTAGAAGACAATTGACCAAGGTACTATCTCTCTCTCTCTCTCTCTCTCTCTCTCTCTCTCTCTCTCTCTCTCTCTATATATATATATATATATATATATATATATATATATATATATTTATGACCAAGGATATAATCTATATAAAATTTTATGAAGTAGCCAACATGTAATAAATCGTATAGGTAAAAATTGATAGAAAAAATAATTATATAAATATGATTATAGTAAGGGCACAAATGTGTAGCGTCACATGCTAGAAATAGACGCTATATTATTTATCACAAATTATTATTTATCACCAAAATAATTTCGCAGTAAAGATATTGGTTGAAGTGATTTCTATTTATCTTTATAATGAAGGATAAAATCTATATAAAATTTTATCAAGTAGCCAACATGTAATATACCATATAGTTAAAAATTAATACAAAATATATATAATATATAAATAGTTCTTAGAACCATTTGGCGTCTATTTTTAGCATGTGGCGCTACTCATTATGTATATGTGTGTATATCTATATATATATATATATATATATATATATATATATATATATATATATATATATATATATATATATATATATTTATATATATATATATATATATATATATATATATATATATATTTATATATATATATATATATATATATATATATATATATATATATATATATATATATATATATATATATATACACATTTATATATATATGTATGTATGTATGCATGTATGTATGTATATATATGTATGTGAGTGTGTGTCTTTGTGTCTGTATTTATCCCCCATCACCATTGACAATCGGTGCTGGTGTGCTTACGTCCCCGTAACCCACCGGTTCTACTAGGATAGAAGAAATGTCCTGGCGTTGATTTGTCTCATATAATGCTTCAAGACGGTGTCCCAGCATGGCCGCAGTCAAATGACTGAAACAAGTAAAAGAATAAAAGAAACACACAGTCATTCTCTCTCTCTCTCTCTCTCTCTCACACACACACACACACACACACACACACACACACAAATACGTTCTTACATACCTGCATATGTGTATGCAAGGCACACTTATATACATACATTAGTATGCGAATTACTTGGCCATGTATATCCATATGCCGCGTTTGCTCTAGTGCCGTGTGAAGTGTTTGAGTATGTAAAAGTTTGGAAGCAATTAACAGCGTTTCTTTGAGATAAATCTCATTACAACTGTGTTCTCTTTTTCCTTTCATTTTCTAATTTCTCATATTTCTTTACTAATTCCTTAAGGATGCTATGAAACTTTGTGAATTTCTTTGTTACATCCAATTTCATTGAAATACAACGTATCCAACATAGTGCTTAAACGTGGAGAATTCGCCCAGGCTGCATACCGTGTACAGGAATATGTAATCACACAGGCATACATACAAACATACATCTCTGTATGCATGTAAGCTTATATAAGTATACGTGTATGTGTTTGTGTGTATGTGTGTGTGCATAAGTATATATATATTATGTATGCATATGTGTGTATTTTTTCTTTTATTCTTTTATTTGTTTCAGTCACTTGCCTGTGGCCATGCTGGAGTACTGCCTTTAGTCGAACAAATCGATCCCAAGACTTATTCTTTGTAAGCCTAGTACTTATCTTATCGGTCTCGTTTGCCGAAACGCTAAGTTACGGGGACGTAAATACACCAACATCGGTTGTCAAGCGATGGTGGGGGGACAAGCACAGACACACAAACACACACACATACATACATACATATACATACATATATATATATATATATATATATATATATGCACACACGCAATCATAAATGCAAATATATATACACATAAATGTAGATAGATGCATATATACTCACACAAACACATATGTATGTATTTAAATATATATATATATATATATATATATATATATATATATATATATATATATATATATATATATATATATATATATATATATATATATATATATATATATATATACCATGTAAACCGTGAAGAGAGCACAACTGTCAGCCTTGGGGTTGCTGGCCAGTTCCAGAATTGGAGCTTTTTTCTTACATTACCTTTCCTGGTTCGTTCCTGATTACAGGGAACCATTGTTAACCTTGGAAAGATCTGCTTACTCACTCGAGGCGCTGCCGAGTCTCTCCTCCATCAGAGTTTGATACACAAGCGGCCAATATCCCAAGCCACCCATGAGCAGCTTAGCAATTGTATACTCTCAGCTGGTCGAACCTGTATGTTTTATTACTCCTCATGTATGCCGGACTATACTTCCATGGGGTGTTGTTCTTACACTAGAATCCGAAAAGACCTCAGGTTTTAAACCAGAGTATCTTTCATCTAGATCAGTCTTTCTCAACCATTTTTTTACCTATCGACCCCTTTGATTCCTCTTTTACTCAGCTGGGCCCCTATAGCTATTCCATATCTTAAATATCCTATTATACTTTTATAATTAAATATTGTTAGGAATTATACCTATAAAAATTTGTAAAAATATTTCGTATTATTGGAAGCAAATTTTAACAACAAAAATCTTGTATGGACCCAAGGGTCAAATACACCCCGATTAACAACCACAGATCTAGATCAATTTTCTAACGAGAGGACAGGTTCCTCGATCCCAGATGCTCTTGCGTGACCTCGTTCAACATCACGTGTATATCATAGTTTCGGCGCAAATGTTATATATTCATTGACCCTTCGTAGCCTTTCTTGGATTTAGCTGACATTACCAGGGGTGTATGAAACGTTTTGAGCCTTCAAGGCCGTTGAGCCTTCAAAGCCGTTGAGCCTTCAAGGCCGTTGAGCCTTCAAGGCCTTTGAGCCTTGAAGTCTCGTACCTTCATCAGAAGTCTTCTACGATGTGTTGCTTTTTTTGAGTCTCAAGACTTTTCATACATCCCTCGTATAACAGGTGTTTTTACTCTTTTTTTTTTTATCCAGCTGGATTGTTAGCAATCTTCTTCATCAAGCAAGTTTCATGGTGAAGCAGGTTTAATTGACGAGGGCATGAAGATGCCAAATGTTATATCAGACTAGATTTTATCAATAGTCGACGAGAACAACCTCACATAATGCATACATATATACATACATACATTCAAGCACAAGCACAAACACGCACACACACACACACACACACACACACACACACACACACACACACACACACACACACACACACACACACATCTCTCTCTCTTTCTCTCTCTCTCTCTCTCTATCTATCTATCTATACATATATATATACATACATATATATTTATATACATATACTATACACA
>NC_142930.1:63695058-63697558 GCF_046866305.1 Octopus bimaculoides
AGATGTTAATTTCGGGAAGAGCCTGTTCCGTTGATCGTATCAGCTGGGACCCTCGTCGTCGTAACCGACGGAGTGCTCTTATATATGCGTGTATGTATGTATCCATAGATATATACAAACGTCATCGCTTATACATACGTGCTTACATATATGAACATTCAGCAATCATCCATGCATATATTGCTTACTTAGAATCAAGAACACATTCTTGCATACGCATATACAAACATACATACATACATTCATTCATTCATACATGTATATATACATACATGAATAAATGCATGGACATAGATGTTTATATGGCCTTCACGTATGTCCCTACGTCTTCATTGATACGGATTCATCAATATGCTGTGTGGTAGTCGGGGATATATAGTCATTGGTTTGCGATGACAGAAGACTTGGTGAAAATAATAGAACTATATTACGCAGAAGACTTGATGAAAATAATAACAGGCATCTTTAATGTTCACTCAATAAACTATGTTTCACCAACCGGGTCTGATGCTGACGTAATGTAATTTATATATCTACATATTTAATTATGTCGAGGCACAATGGCCCAATGGTTAGGGCAGTGGACTCGTGGTCGTAGTATCGTGGTTTCGATTCCCAGACCGGGCGTTGTCAGTATTTATTGAGCTATTACACCTAAAGCTCCACGAGGCTCCGGCAGCGGGTGGTGGCGAACCTTGCCGTACTCTTTCACCACAACTTTCTTCCTGTTTCTGTTGTACCTGTATTTCAAAAGGGCCAGCCTTGTCACACTTTGTGTCACGCTGAATATCCCCGAGAACTACGTTAAGGGTACACGTGTCTGTGGAGTGCTCAGCCACTTGCACGTTAATTTCACGAGAAGGCCGTTCCGTTGATCGGATCAGCTGGAACCTTCTTCGTCATAACCAACGGAGTGCCACGATTTAATTATACATACAAATACACACAACATATACACGCACATACACACAAATATGTACATATGTATATATATGCGTGTGTGTGTGTGTGTGTTATATATATGTGCACACACACACACACACGCACACATATACATATGCATATATGGGTACAGGACGTCACCAAGTTAACAACATGAAATACGAAAACAAATAAGTTCAGTACACAAACAACGAGAGAAATAAATGGTATACAGGACAAGTAACATAAAGAACGACCCTTCATCAGTTGTCAGTTCGAAATAAGGGTAGATAGCGAGCCGACAACTGATGAAGGGTCGTTATTTATGTTACTTGTCCTGTTTTCCATTTGTTTCTCTCGTTGTTTGCGTACTGAACTCATTTGTTTTCGTATTTCATGTTGTTTACTGTTGGTGACGTCCTGTACCCATATATGCATATGTCTGTATATATGCATATGTCTGTGTATATATATATATATATATATATATATATATATATATATATATATATATTTATATATATATATAGGCATATATATAGATATTATTTATATATCTACATATATGTAATATATATATTTATAATACACACATATATACACACACACACACACACACATGCACATACACACATATCTTTTATTCTTTTACTCGTTTTAGCCTTGCAGCTGCGGTCATGCTGGAGCAATACCGCAGTAGTGCTGATTTCCTCGGGCTGGTGGTGGTGGGATTCACATCACTACTCCTGTATGTGCCTTTGTCCCAGTTGTTGGCCCATTTGGTGTGTGAGGGAGTTTGATTCTGCTGCCCTCGTCTGTAATTCATGTCGGGCCGTTGGTTCATCCGGTATTATGGAGAGGAGAATGTCTAGTATTTCTTTGAAGACATCTACATCCACATTATATAGATTTCTGAATTTTTGTGGCAGAGCATTGAAGAGCTTTGGGCCTTTG
This sequence comes from Octopus bimaculoides, assembly GCF_046866305.1. Lineage (NCBI taxonomy): Eukaryota > Metazoa > Mollusca > Cephalopoda > Octopoda > Octopodidae > Octopus > Octopus bimaculoides. The sequence continues at coordinate 63,696,934 of NC_142930.1, forward strand.
AACCCTAGGTTATGACATTACTTGGTCTTGAATTTATATGGAGTGGAAGGAACTTTTGGTACAATATAATGACGTCCAGTTCTGGTACTGTATAAGATTCTATGCTGAAATTGGGTACTAGCCCTTCTAGGGTTTTCCATATGTAGATTATTACATATCTATTATCGTTCTTTTTGAAGGCGTTGGACTGCTTCAAGCTCCGCTGTTAGTTTGTCACTACGTGGTGACCATAGCTGAGAGCAGTAGCCCCGGCGGTTGAGAACAAAGGTCTTTCACTGGGTCAACATAACTTCTTAGTCTCTTGTCTTGAAGGACCTTAGTGTCTGCCATGCCAGCTGTCTGCACTTCGCTGCCATCTTGGTAATGTACATATAAAATGATGCAACATTGCATAAACTAGTCCCCAAGTCTTTCACTGACTGTGACTCTGGGATTGCAGTGCCTTCGGGTCCTGTACATGCAGGCTGCGGTGCCTTCGAGGATTGATTGCGCAGTGCTTAAAATTTTCCAGCATTAAACTGCATGTTGTTTACTTCAGCCCACTTGTATATGTCATTCAGGTCCCATTGTAAGCTTGCGACGTCATCCAGATTTTTTTATTGCCTGTGATAATTTTGTATCATCG
>NC_142930.1:63712558-63807558 GCF_046866305.1 Octopus bimaculoides
CAAATATATATATTTATGCCTAAATTCATAAATGCATGCGTGTATGGTGAGTGTGGATGTGTGTGTATGTGTGTACGTGCTGGCGCGCGTTGTTTATAACGTGCATATTCACAGGTGTGCATACTTACGAACATAAAATCGTTTTTGAGAGGGAGTTTTTTTTATTATTTTTTTAAAATTTTTTACTCAAAACAATGTATAGTGGGCCCTGAAACACATCTAATTATAACCGTTATGACAATGACAGCGATGGCGATGCTTATAGCGGCGAAGGTGGTGACATTGGTGGTGGTGGTGGTGGTGGTGGCAGTGCTGCTGCTGCTGCTGCTGGCGATGATGATGATGATGATGATGATGATGATGATGATGATGATGATGATGATGACGACGATGATGATGATGATGATGATGATGATGATGATGATGATGATGATGATGATGATGATGACAATCGTCGTCGTCATGATTTTGGTGATGTTGGTGATGATGACGATGATGAGGAGGAGGATGACGGCGATGGTACTGCTGTCATTGGTAGGAACGACGACGACGACGATGATGATGAAGAGGAGGGAGAGGAGGAGCAGCAGGAGGAAGAGGGAGGAGGTGTTTTAAAGGCAAACATCTGTAGACGACGACGATGCAGACAGGCATCAATCGATGACACGACGTAACCAGGATCCATTCCTTCAGATGCTAATGTCTCCGAAATAGATGCGATTTTGAAAATCATGATAACAGAAACAACAACAACAACAACATCACTTACGATAATTATACAGGAGTGGCTGTGTGGTAAGTAGCTTGCTTACCAGCCACATGGTTCCGGGGTCAGTCCCACTGCGTGGCACCTTGGGCAAGCGTCTTCTACTATAGCCTCGGGCCGACCAAAGCCTTGTGAGTGGATTTGGTAGACGGAAACTGAAAGAAGCCTGTCGTATATATGTATATATATATATATATATGTGTGTGTGTGTGTGTGTGTGTGTGTGTGTGTGTGTGTGTGTGTGTGTGTGTTTGTGTGTGTGTATATGTTTGTCCCCAAACATCGTTTGACAACCGATGCTGGTGTGTTTACGTCCCCGTGACTTAGCGGTTCGGAAAAAAAGATCGATAGAATAAGTACTAGGCTTACAAAGAATAAGCCCTGGGGTCGATTTGCTCGACTAAAGGTGGTGCTCCAGCATGGCCACAGTCAAATGACTGAAACAAGTAAAAGAATAAAAGAGTAAAAGAGTATATATATATATATATATATGTATATGTGTGTATATATATATATATATATATGTGTGTATATATATATATATATATATGTGTGTGTGTGTGTATATTTGTATATATATATATATATATATATATATATATATATATACATATACATTTATGTATATACACATGTATATAGGTATATGTATGTATATATACATGCACATCTATATCTATCTATATATATATATACATATATATATATATATATATATATATATATATATATATATATATATATATATATATATATATATATATATATATATTTCTATGAGGTATAGTCTCGTACAAAGTTTGAATTGTTTCCAAAGGAATTTTTGTCCATTCTTCAGCTAAAACAGTCTCCAGTTCTTATAGTGATGATGGTGGAGGATATCGACTCCTTACTTGTTTCTATAAAATGCACCATAAATGTTCAATAATATTGAGATCTGGGGACTGTGGTGGCCAGATAAGATGTTCAACTTCACTAGAATGTTCCTCATGCCATTCAGTAACAACTCTAGCTGTGTGGATTAGTGCATTATCATCCTGAAAGTTTGCGTTTCCCTCCGGAAATAGTTCCGCAACCATAGGATGAATTTGATCAGATTAAATGCTTAAATAGTCTTGAACTTGACTATTAATTCTGCCATGAAGGGAAACCATTGGGCCGGCGGATTCCCAAAATATAGCCCTCCCCACCTCCGATCATCACAAATCCTCCTCCATGTTTAACAGTTGGAAGAAGGCAGTCTGGGTCAGATGCATCTTTTAGCTGTCTCCACATGTATACTTGGCCGGTGGTCGGAAATAAGGTAAAGGATGACTCGTCCGAGAAAATGACTTTCTTCCACTGCTCTAGGGATCAAGGACCAATTCTGTAGGCTTTTACTCCACTCAAAACGCTTTGCAACGTTTGTTTTTGAAAGTAGTAGTTTCCTGATGTGAGGAAAAATAATAAAAATGTACGCTGTCACTCTCTTTCTCCCTCACAAACACACACACCTACAGAAAACAACAACACATACCTTCTCTCTCTCTCTCTCTCTCACTCACACACACACACACACACACACACACACACACACACACACACACACACATACACACACAACACACACCTTAAATTTATTATTCAATGTTCAATAAGGTAAAAACTTAAATTATTAATTTACAAATTATTAATGCGCATAATAGCATAGCCTGGAAAAAAAAACAATGGATTACATGGTAAAATGCAAGCAAGAGAAATAATATTCTTAACATTATAAACCTGGAAAAGTAGAGGACAAGTTATTATACTTGGAAAAGTTCAGGACAAATTATTACATATGGTAAAGTACAGAACAAGAAGATTTTTACTTAGAATATTGCAGCTAAGGATAAAATTTCAAATAAAATATTTAGATTTAGAAAATATTAGCTTTAATTAAAACTAAAAATTTTATTACAAGTTATTACTTCTATTTCTTGTTACTTCTATTAAAAATAAAAATAAAAACTCAATTAAAATATTTTTTGCACTTTAAAAATATCAATTAGAAATTTGAAAATAGGTTATAAAAAATAATAGTAGTGCATAAATAATAGTAGTACATAATAACAGTAGTACATAAATAATGTTGTTGTTGGCACTCCGTCGCTTACGACGTCGAGGGTTCCAGTTGATCCGATCAACGGAACAGCCTGCTCGTGAAATTAACGTGCAAGTGGCTGAGCACTCCACAGACACGTGTACCCTTAACGTAGTTCTCGGGGATATTCAGCGTGGCACAGTGCGACAAGGCTGGCCCCTTGAATTACAGGCACAACAGAAACAGGAAGAAAGAGTGAGAGAAAGTTATGGTGAAAGAGTACAGCTATATTGGTACTTCTGGCTCTCATTTTTTAAGTATTCTAGTGTGTCAATATTTTAACAAAATGACGGTACCTTTTTTAAATTATAATGTTACTTTGTAAATTAAAACCAAATAATTTCTAATATTCAAATTTTATTCTTAGCCGCAATATTTTAAGTAAAAAGTTTCTTGTTCTGTACTTTACTACATGTAATGACTTGTCCTGAACTTTTCCAAGTATTATAACTTGTCCTCTACTTTTCCAGGTTAATAATACTAAGAAAATTATTTCTCTTGAAAGAGACACACACACACGCACACACACTCACACTAGCATTAACATCGCCTCCTGGACGGTTTTCTACTTGCATGTGTCTTGTTTGCTTGTACGCAGTTATTGCGATGTAAGACTAAATAAATCCTGCAGCTTTGATTTCTCTGGAATCGAGAGAAGTCGATGCCATCGCATTACTTATATGAACGATATTTTCCAGGAAACTGTTTTCTGTGTGTACAACATCGAAATACCTATGAATATTAGTGGAGAGATTGCAGTTTTGCTCGTATACCTTCCCCTCAAAGCAACACAGACATTCGATTCAGTTAGCTGTCTCTAAGGTTTGTAGCGTCTGTAAATATTTTTCAAAGGGACTCCCTGCACTGCGTAGTGAGAATTAAAGACAGGACAGCCTGTTTTTGTAAGTCATTGAAATTAGTATACATTGTTAATCATTTTACAGACTTGTTCCTGGTTTGAAAACTTTTTCTCGCGCATTCCTCTACATTGCTGTTAGTGTTCGTATCTGACTATTATTTGATTGAGATATTTGTCAGCATATTCTGTCTATTTGATGATGGTTACCTATTGGCACCTGAATGCTAGTCAAGTGTATTGTTCTGAAGTAGATTAATCTCTTCTTGAGATGCCCTCGCCAGTCTGTCATGCATCTCTTATTTTTAGTGAAGACAATTGCACAGAGGCGGTAGAAAGTGACAGAGAGAGCATGAGAGAGAGAGAGGATGAGAGAGAGAGAGGATGAGAGAGAGAGAGGATGAGAGAGAGAGAGGATGAGAGAGAGAGAGAGGATGAGAGAGAGAGGGAGTAGTGTGGGGAGAAAAGAAGAGGGGGAAAGGGGAAAGGGAAGGATAGAGAGTGGAGAAAGACAGCGTTTGCAAGGAAAGAAAATATATGTAACAGTGTGCGGGTGAAAGGCGGAAAATATTCAGTGAAATAACAGGAGAAGGGATACAAATTTAGTGTGTGAGGGGGAGAAGAGAATGGGTGGAGGAAGGACGTTGAAAAAGGATGAGATAAGTATGAGAAAGGAAAAGTTATAAGGCTAAAGAGGAAGAGTAATAGGAATGAGGCGGCAAGCAAAGAAATGGAGAGGAGACAGAGGAAGAGAAAGAAAGAAAGAAAGAAAGAAAGAAAGAAAGAGAGCGTTGTCAGGAAACAGAACAGAAGGAAAGATATATAAATGTAAGACTTTAAAAAAGGCCTACTATTTCTGAGCAGACTAAATTAGTTTTCTGGTCGAATTCAACAGTAGAAGACTTCTATAATAAAAGATCATCTAAACCACAATTTGATAAAATTATATCAAAATTGGAAAATTTAAAATTTTTTCTCGATCGTGTAAAGTTCAATAACTGCGTTATTTACCATGAGAGAACCTCTCGTATAGGTTTGTGATGTATATAAGCACTCGTGTTACTGCTGATGTACATGTTGCTGTTATGGTGTCGAAGCCAGATGAGCTAAAGGAAATAATTACTGAAAGCGGTTATAACACCAGGACAATTGTACAACGTTGCGGAAACTGGGATTTTCTGGAAGTGTATGCTTTTTAGAAATTTCATTTCTAGTGAGAAAATATCCGCGCCAGTTTTAAAGCATCCAAAATTCATTAGACATTTCTTGTTAGAGCAAAGTATATTTCGATAGGATTTGAATTCAAAACGCAAAAAGTGATATTCAACTACCACAAGTTATTTTGTCCGATTCTCTTGCGATTCTTCCAGTCCACAAGATTTGAATTCCGATCGTACAGTGATGAAAATAAATCAGATTGCAGTGCCAAAAATACATACTCCGCAAACTTTACCATCTGCTTTCTTTTCTCATTTCCGGGTAATATTGGACTTTTCCTATTCCCACTAATGTTCTGCCTGTTGAGATGGTTGTTGATGGCCTTGATAAAATTCTGTGCAAAATTTGTCACCAAAAATTGAAAACAAAGCTGGAGGTAGCCCATGGCGATGAAGTGCTTCGCTCAAGAACACAACACCCCACTCGGCTAGTAATTGAAATCACGTTGGATCGTGCTGGATCGTGAGTGCAGCATCCTAACCACTAAGCCATGAGCCCTCACACACACACACACACACACACACACAAAGACACATATATATGTGTGCGTATATCTATATATATGTGTGTACGTATACATACATACATACATATATATGTGTGTGTGTGTGTGTGTACGTACATATATATATGTATGTCCGTTATTAGGCCGATGTCTTACCCGAAACGTAGTATATAAATGCACAATAATAACTACAACTAATAATTATATTTACTTCGGTTGTTCGATAAATTTGAAACAGCGTATATACAATCACGTGTCGTCCTTTAAACTTAAACATAAGGCGAATTGTTCGTAATTATCCAGCAAGATTTGGGAATTGAAAGAAAGTGGAATTGAGTTTAGCCTCAAATGGGAAATAATAAGAAAAGCTCAGCCTTATAGAAATAGCAGATATGGGTGTGAACTGTGTTCTATGGAAACATATGAAATTTTTAAGCATAAAGATTATGGCAACCTGATTAATAATCGATTAGACCTTAGGGTATCATGTGTACATAATGCCACCCGTACCTTCAAATATTTTAGAAAGTAGCACTTTATTGATCTTGAGTTTTAAAACCTATAATGTACCTCTTAGTTTAAAATCAGTGCATAGGTAGCATGCCCTACAGCATTAATTTTTCCTTTAGTTAATATTGGGTATCAGTGATTATAGACACAAGCTAATTAAGTAAATAAACAATTTTTAATTTTGAATACTTGAACCCTTCTAAACAAGTACCACTAAGAAACTATAAATATCATGTAGGGAGTAACAATGATAACTTCTTAAACTTATAATATAACCCTTAGTTTAAAAAAAAAAGAATAGTATAAAAAAAGAATAGTGTAAAATATGATTGTTTCATAACTTATATATTCCTTTAGCCAATACCAGACATAGGTCTTTTATTGATATCAGCTAAATAAGTAAATATATAATTTTTAGTCTAATATATTTTGAATTATTATACTTTTTCTAAAAATCTTCTCTATTGGTGTTAACAAGCTACATATACTTTACCATAGCATTAGTAATTAAGCTATTTTATTTCTTTTTCTATGGTGTTCTGCCCATCTTGATTATTTTATTTCTTTCTTTATTATTTTATAATTAGCCTTTATTTATTTATAAAACTAATCTAATTTTTGTATCTCTATAAATTCACACTTAGCTTATATAAAACTATACTGGTATATTCACTAATAAAAAAATACTGCTTAGATTAAAATTTTATTAATATATAATTAGCATGTTCCTTTATCTCAATACTCCTTTATTAATACCAGTATATACCAATTAATCAATATTCACAGATACCATCTGATGAGTTAGTATTTAAGTGTACAATATGTATAAATATTAAACTATTTCTAGATTTCTTTTCCTCCCTCTATTGTGGTAAAAGTTTGGCATATCCCCAAAAGTATTCATAAATTTCTATCCTTTTGTTATAATATTCTTCTAAATAATCCTTTGAATAACCCTAAACTTTAACTGTATATAATATAGCAACATTGTTTAAAATATTTAACTTTAGTACTACATGATAAGACTTCCCCTGTTTCATTATCAATGTTCTGCTAGTGGGCGACCCCCTTAGTTGTCAGCTAACATCTTGTTTTAAGTTTTCTCTTACCAAACCTCATGATATTACTTCTAATAAATCTTGATTTTTATGACTATACCAAGTATGATGTCTGTCTGCTCCCTCAGCCCTACCCCTAACAAATACTGCCCTCTGTTAGCTCAGCCTTAGATATACAAGTGGTTTGATAAACTAGTCTATAAAATTAAACTGACCCCATAAAAACAAAAGATCAGTGACAGGCAGAGTCTGTAACACTGTATATCTTCTTGAAAATTCAGTAACTTCTAAACTGGATTAAGATAGCATGTTCTTTGTCTATTTCCTTAATTTCTTGGAGATTTTAGGTATAATTATACTAATGTGTCCATCTGTTCTAATTTAATTAAATTCTACGTCTTTGTGCAGCTGAAGATTGCTCTGCATTTTAAATTGATGTAATAATTGCATTGTTCAATTAAATGGAGTTGCATGAAACGATCGTACTGCATTACCTCTGGATATCCTTATTGCTTATTTTGATTTTAATCACCTTACTTTGAAATTGTATGGATAATACCGTACTGTATTCTGGTGCCTCAACTTAAGTACCATATTCATCTGAATCTAAATTTTTGCTGAACTCATCTACCATACCCAAGATACATACATACACACATACTTAGATAGATAGATAGATAGATAGATAGATAGATAGATAGATAGATAGATACAGGAATAGGGGTGGGCTGAAAAGTTCCTGGCTTTGGGTAAAATACAGGAGGATCAATTAATTATGATTTTATTCATATGTATATATATATATATATATATATATATATATATATATATATATATGATAAAAGTAAACAAAATTTACTTTAGAAGTGTTGAGATGTCTAGAAAGTTAAGGAAGTAATTTTTATTCTCAAACGTAGGGTAATGCTAATAATATAGCATAAACAGGATAAACTACCCATATTTTACAGAAAAATATGTCGGCGGCCAGCAGTGAGACATTTCTCTGCAAAATATGGGTAGTTTATCCTGTTCATGCTATATTATTAGCATTATCCTGCGTTTGAGAATATATATATATATATATGAACTTCTTACTCAGAGTATCTCATTGGAAGATAAATATTTTAGATAAATCACTTTATTTGACTACATCTCCCAGTTAGAAGCTTCTACTACTTTATTGCTGAGAATCCCCTCCCTCCTACAAATCACACAAAAACATTGTAGTGCATGTGTGTGTACGTTAGTGTGTACAGTATACATAGCACACTCACTCGTCTAGCAAGTTAAAATTATATAGGTTCGATTTTTGTCAAGATATTTCAAATCTCTAAGTAGATATATCAATGTAATATAGGCTTCGGCAACATCATAAAATTAACGAGTTTCTTTTAGCTTAAAATTCCTGACATAACATCGTATCTTCAAGCAGGTTCCACAAGCATATGATTAATGAATGTTGTAAGTGGTTTTGATGAAAATACATTTGTTTAAATACATTAGAATATATTGCTATATTGCTAAGTCGAATGATAAGCAAACTATAATTAAACTATAACATTATTAAACTGTAGGATATATCGACACTAAATATGAACAATGTAATTTCCCAATAGTTATTATTATTACCTAGCGCCGGATAAACCTAGCCAAGCAAATCTATGATCAAAGGCATTCTAGTTACGATTATCCCATCATTTCAAACATTATTCAATGAGTCTCCCTTCTTTTGTAAGGCAGATTTGGCTACTATCTCTAGGATATTGAGCGACCACACTGTGGTTCCCTCGTTGTTGTGATTTTGTTTCATCAGACAGCATAAAAAATTCATAGATTAGATGAAACTTAATCATTGGCAGACGACACTGATACATGGGTAAACTGGTAAACGTTTGTTCTAAACTGAAATTATTTCACTAAGTAAACGCCTGTTTCTAATTAACTTCCGATAAACTCAATTCGTAACCTCTTTTTTTTCATTAAATTCTTTGTAGATATGATTATAGCTTTTTCCATTGAGATTTAACATAAAAAGAAAGAAAAATGAAAGTACTCAGATGGCATTATGTAAGGTTATAGTAGAAGAAATATGACGATATTCAAAAGGATAAAGTACGATGTATCGTAGAGATAAAGGCTGTGTGTGTAATTAGATACTTCTCCATGCAGTAAACTGTTGACCTCGCATCTTAAAAATGCAAATGAAAATCGTAATGATGTTTGCAATGGAAAGTAAATTTCAGTCAAAATTAAAGAGCATCACCACCAACACCATTGCCATCAAAAATACAAAGAACAACACCATTAAGGAATCTCCAAGTTATCACTTCATCGCTTAGAAACAGAAGCTAAATCTGTTCCTTTCCCCATTACACCCTATCATACTGAAGCACAATGGTCACATTAGTTAAGGTGTCATGATTGGAATGCTTTTTGATTACAGGGCTGTTCGGTCACAGCTGATCTGGGGTTAAACAACTATAACACAAGCAATATGATCCATCGAGTGGAATCTCTTTAAGTCTCTCTGACTACTAGAAATGACAGCTAAATATCCCTAAGAAAGGGAAGGACACATTGAGTAGTCTTACATACACATGGTTTATAAAAATTGGAATGGTTGCGGCCGGAAAGACTTTGGTCATACCTCTGCTCAGTCAGATTTTGCCCTGTATTGAAACACTACCATCACCACCATCATCACAATCATCACTAGCAAAAACAGCAACAATAACAGTAGTGTTTGCTGCGGTGATAGTGACAGTGGCATAATTATACAAATTTCAAAGGTAATATTGGAGAAGCCGTTCGTCTGTCTTTACGTTCTGAGTTCAAATTCCGCCGAGGTTGACTTTGCTTTTTATCCTTTCGGTGTCGATAAAAGTACCAGTTGCCTACTGGGGTCGATCTAATCGACTGGCCCCCTCCCCCAAAATTTCGAGTAGAAAAGAATATTGGAGAAGCCGTGTTTATTCAGTAACTTAAGGTTTTTACATAACGCCAGATTTTACATAAGGTCAGAAACAAGTTCTAGTTGTTTAACCCCAAGTTAGCTCTGATCCGGGAGTTCAAAGACATTCTAGCTATGGACATTCCGCCTTTTTCTATGCCACGATCTATACAGGCCTACAGTATCCAATATGTCATTCTTTTTTTTTATATTTCTTTGATATTATAGTGTATGATTTAAGGAGGATTTGACTGCTATATTTAGCAAGGGTAGTGTCGTCTTTAAACTGGTTAGCTCTAAAAACTGTTTGTTGATGAATCCGGGAACGTAACCTTTCACATGACGTGTCTCCAATCAGTTAATCATTGATTTTGTATGTAGTAAGCTTTACGCGTCTCTTTGCAACAGTTTCGCCTGTTTATTATGTGTATAAGCGTGTAGGTGTGGATGTTGAGTGGGTAGGATGATGGAATGGCGTTAATGAGTTGCAGCTGATCGATAATGAGTTGAGGTGTTTATTCTTACTTTATTCTTTTACTTGTTTCAGTCATTTGACTACGGCTATGCTGGAACATCGCATTCAAGGGTTTTAGTCAAACAAATCGACCCCAGGACTTATTCTTTGTAAGGCTAGTACTTATTCTATCGGTCAATTTTGCCGAACCGTTAGGTTACGGGGACGTAAACATACCAGCATCGGTTGTCAAGCGATGTGCGGGAGACAACTACAGACACAAAGACACACACACACACACACACACACACACACATACATATAAATACGACGGGCTTCTTTCAGTTTCCGTCTACCAAATCTACTTATAAGGCTTTGGTTAGCTCTAGGCTATAGTAAAAGACACTTGCCCACGCCCCAAAGTCCCACGCAGTGGAACTGAACCCGGAACCATACCACACTGATGCGCATTTACATATATTACATATTTAATATATATTACTGCTCGCGCCAGGAGGTTTCCTCTGCGAACAACTTTATAAAAGTTTTGGTTCGAAGAGTAGAAATATTTCCATATTAATTTACAGAAAACTGGCATTCACTTTTGGAAACACGCACACACACACACCATATACATAAAAGCACTAGCATACACACACACACACACACACACACACACACACACACACACTCACTCACTCACACATACGCACACACACTCACACAAACAGACAGAGACACACACACACAAACACACACACACGCTCACTCACACATACGCACTCACACTCACACAGACACACACACACACACACACACACACTACACATACACAATCAATAACATTAATACATTCACGAATTTATACAAATTTTAGGTACAGCTACTTATTCTTTAGATGTACATAGTGGACAAGACGATTTAATAAAATGGATGAATATCTTTCTCTCTCTCTTTCTCCATCTTTACACTCTTCTCTTTTTTTCGTCAAAACAATGCTGTGAACAGCAGATTACGAAAGAGAAAGCGTTGAACCTCCATTGGATTAGATAAACTCACCTGGACTGTGCATCGGAATGTCTAATGACCATACAATACAAGTAGCTGAACTAAAAGGGCCTGATGCACTATCTATAAAATGTAATACATTCGAGGATGGAGGCGCAATGGCCCAGTGGTAAGGGCAGTGGACTCGCGGTCATAGGATTCTCAGACCGGGCGTTGTGAGTGTTTATTGAACGAAAACACCTAAAGCTCCACGAGGCTCCGGCAGAGGATGGTGGCGAACCCTGCTGTACTCTTTCACCACAATTTCTCTTACTTCTTGTTTCTGTTGTGCCTGTAATTCAAAGGGTCAGCCTTGTCACACTGTGTCACGCTGAATATCCCCGAGAACTACGTTAAGGGTACACGTGTCTGTGGAGTGCTCAGCCACTTGCACATTAATTTCACGAGCAGGCTGTTCCGTTGATTGGATCAACTGGAACCCTCGACGTCGTAAGCGACGGAGTGCCAACAACAATACATTCGAGTATTACGTGGTCACGTGATCGGATGTTGTTATACATGGTCTGTCACAATGCGCTTTTGCGTCATTTTCGCTTTCGGTGATGCCATCCCGCTGGCTAAGGTAGAAGGCCAATGTTGCACCTGATCGAAATGCCGGTCCGTCGTAGTGTTGCCCATTTAGAGCTGAGAAGACTGAAGCAAAGTAAAATGAAGTGTTTTGCTCAAGAACATAAATGCGCATCCCAGTCTAGGAATCGAAACCACGATCTCCCGATCGTGAGCGCAACACGCCTAACCACTATGCCACGCGCCTTTAAACAATCAAGAATAACAGACCAAAACACCGTTGCAATGCATCGAGGAAGTCAAATGAAGGTGATGAAATGTGAGAAGCATGACGTTCTTTAGCAACCAGGGAAGAAAAAAACGCTTAGTTAACGAGGTATAAAACCCACGAATTAAAAATTAACTGTCATAGAAAATTAACTAATACAGACTGAATTTGATGTAATCTGTATTTTGAAAGGGAAATGTTAGCGATACAGAGAAAGAGCTTGAACTGACTTATAATTTTACGATTTTACAAATACTTTCTCTAGTGCAAGATTGATTCCTGGATCTGGGTTAATGCTTTCATTAATTTTCTTTGCAAAAGTTAATGAACATATGCATATACTTATAAAAGAGTATTACTCGTTTCACATTCGTACTCATGGCGTTTGTAAAATTATTTTTTTTTTATGATTTACACATATTCAACATGATAAAAACATACATAATGCATGTAAGCATAACAAAAATATACGCATACCCATGAAATATAGACATATTGACATACGTGAAAACAATACATACAACTCCTGTAAAATATATCCAACACACAAGTCACGTAGAACATATCTCCGAGATGCAGGCCAAGACATATATATTTATTTTTGGGATATTTTTATACAAATGACCAGTGATTGCTCATGTATATATATATATCCCCTCTCCTAGCTACCGATATTTCCACCAGTGAGGTCGCAGACGTTGCGATAAGAACGCTGAGAGTCAAAACACGTACAATAGGGTGTCTTGTACAACGCTTTAATTCCGTTAATCCACTCGCTCTGAGCTGGTACTTTATTTGTCGACACTCACCTCGAACTGATGTGCATAAGACTTGACTGCTAACGACTCTGCTGCTTCTCAGACTTACATACATTATAGATATGAAAATCGCAACATCTTTCGTTAGTCAGGCGGCGAGCTGGCAGAATCGTTAGCACGCCGGGCGAAATGCTTCGCGGTATTTCGTCTGCCGTTGTGTTCTGAGTTCAAATCCCGCCAAGGTCGACTTTACCTTTCATCCTTTCGGGGTCGATAAATTAAGTACCAGTTACGCACTGGGGTCGATGTAATCGACTTAACCCCTTTATCTGTCTTTGTTTGTCCCCTATATGTTTAGCCCCTTGTGGGCAATAGAGAAATAAGAATCTTTTGCACGTCTGGTAAAATGCTTAGCGTCATTTCGTTCGTCTTTACGTTCTGAGTTCAAATTCCGCCAAGGTCGACTTTGTTTTCCATCTTTTTTGGGTCGATAAAATAAGTACCAGTTGAGCACTGGGGGGGGGGGGTTACGTAATCGACTTACCCACTTCCTTGAAATTGCTGGCCTTGTGCCAAGATTTGAAACATATATCTTTCATAAGTAAGTCAGAGGGGAAAGGTCAGCGACGCCCGTCACATTTGTAATTGCCCACCTCCATACAAATGGGATATCACCGTGTAGGAAAAAATATGAATGGAAAGAAGGATTAGCAAAAGTGTCAAGCGCAGGAGTGGCTGTGTGGTAAGTAGCTTGCTTACCAACCACATGGTTCCGGGTTCATTCCCACTGCGTGGCACCTTGGGCAAGTGTCTTCTACTATAGCCTCGGGCAGACCAAAGCCTTGTGAGTGGATTTGGTAGACGGAAACTGAAAGAAGCCCGTCGTATATATGTATATATATATATATATATATATATATATATATATATATATATATATGTATGTGCGTTTGTATCTGTGAAGTACTAGGCTTCCAAAGAATAAGTCCTGGTGTCGATTTGCTCGACTAAAAGGCGGTGCTCCAGCATGGCCGCAGTCAAATGACTGAAACAAGTAAAAATAGTATATAACGAGGGTAGACAACACAGGTCTGTCGGGGTAAGGAGAGGGTAGAAATTAATTCATGGGAGAACTAGATTGCAGTAGGGTAATTAGAAACGTCAAATGTGTATATGTTCTACAAAATATGGTGTAAGTTGACCTTATGCGTCTTTCTAATTATCCTATCATCGCATAGTGTACCAGTTAATTCGATAATTAATTGCTAGCGCTTGAACTATTCTAATCTAACTTGGTCAGAATTTGTGCATTCTATAAACAGTTATAAGCTAGAATAATCTCTCTTGTCCGTAAAGTGGATAAGCGATCTTTTGATGGATTAAAAATACAAACTGGATATAATCAGACACTAGATACATTCTGTGCCACAGCGATGCCAATCCATTAGGAGGTGGCGGCCTATGGAAAGGCATATGCATGTATGTATGTATGTATGTATGTATGTATGTATGTATGTATGTATGTATGTATGCATGCATGTATGTATGCATATATGTTCGTATGTGTGTATGTATGCATGCATGTGTGTATGTATGTATGATGTACGCATGTACGTATGTATATACGCACATGCACACACATACAAACATAAACATACACTGAGAGAGAAAGAGTGAGAGAGCGAGAGAGAGAGAGAAAGAGAGAGAGAGAGAGAGAGAGAGAGAGAGAGAGAGAGAGAGAGAGAGAGAGAGAGAAAGAATATATCTAGAATGCAATTCTTATTAAAATTCGATATTTAACAGTCGAAAATTTTGAATATGGTTCCGATTCCATGGAAGATAAAAAAAAGTCTGCTTTTTGTTTCACATTTAGATTTGCTTCTATTTTTAAAATACAAGTTTATTTAAACGTAAAAGACTAAATTAGTTTCTCCCTTCCATAGTATTTGAAACCGCGTACTAACCTTTTGAAAATGTCTAAATTTAATAGCGTCCGCGTTGCATGAAATATAATTGTCCCCAGGCATTGTTACAAGCACTAGCAGAGCATTTGAAATCGTGTATTAACTTCATATGATTTTCAAATGGAAAATTTCGGTAGTCTATTTAAAACTGAGAGAGCTCCAGCACGTTATTCCTTATATAACCACATTTCAGAACGGAAGACAGCACTTGGAAATGATGCAGACTGAAACAGTACCCTAGAAGATGCTGCAGACTCGCATTCGCCATGAACGATGATACGTTCCTTTACCTGTTCTACATTCAGTCCTCAGTAATTTTATCGCAATCATCAAGAGAGCATGATGGAGGACATACTGTATGAAGCGCAAAACAACAACAAAAAAAAGGCTACACATGGTCGCGTATGTGACAGTGTGGTAAGAAGTTTGCTTCCCAACCACTTGATTCTGGGTTCAGTCTCACTGTGCGGCGCCTTGGGCAAGTGTTTTCAACTATAGCTCTAGTTCAACCAAAACCTTATGAGTGTATTTGGTAGATGGAAACTGAAAGAAGCCTAGAGAGAGAGAGAGAGAGAGAGAGAGATAGAGAGAGAGAGAGAGAGATAGAGAGAGAGAGAGAGATAGAGAGAGAGAGAGAGAGAGAGAGAGAGTGTGTGTGTGTGTGTGTGTGTGTGTGTGTGTGTGTGTGTGTGAGTGTATGTCTGTGTGTTTGCATTTTCCCTCCCTATTACATGATAACTGGAGTTGGTTTGTTTACATTCCCCTAACTTAGCGATTCGGTAAAAGTGACTGATAAAACAAGTACCAGGTATAAAAACATCAAGTCCTGGGGTCTATTCGTTCGACTAAAACCCATCAAGGCAGCGCTTCAGCGAGGTTGCAATCCAAAGACAGAAACAAATAAAAGAACATGAGAACACATGGATAGGCGCCCACCATATACGCATGAGCCAACATTTTCTTTTAGTGTACGGCTTACGTTAGCTCTGATCTATTCGAGACACAAAGGCAGTCGATAACGATCTGTACACCGCTTCATACTTCTCCGACATGGATTAGTCAATCGTATGAACATGTACTCTCACGCATGTACTCTCCAGCAACAACAACGTCTGTTGTTGTTGCTTAGTCCTTCATAACTCTGTCTGGGAAAAGCTATGGTGAAATGATTTCCAGTCATGTTCACCTATTTTTGTTTTCAGGAATACTGCTAATACGACCCTGTTCAATGTCTTCTTTTTTCAAGACGTTAGTTTATGGACTGAGGGAGATTTGTCTGCTATTTCTAGCGGACCAAGCAGTTGAGTACCGGTTCTCTTGTTGGCTACTTTACAATATTATTATCAGTTAGAATTTCAACCATATGTGACATTAAAAAATATTCTGGGTAAGTTTCTACCCACTGGCTTTAATCCACTCTGTCCATCTGGATCAAACGTTTCTTGACAGGTAATTCCATCACAATGTATATACCGTGGCGGTATATACATTTCATGAATATTGAATACACATTATTCCAACCCATTTCAAGAAATTAAATCAATAACACAACATCCGTACCACGAGCAAGCAACAACTAGCTAAAATAATTCACCCCTACCCCATTGAAACCCACTACGATTCCCAGAGACAATTTTTACCTCTCCCGAAATTCTAATTTTATGCATGTCACAATCACAGATTACACCAGATCTCTGGTCCCCGTATCTGAAACGGTGTATCCACCATGTACACATGCAGGCGCGCGCACACACGTGCGCGCACATGTATATATATGTATGTGTGTGCGCGCGCGCGCGTATATATATATATATATATATATATATATATATATATATATATATATATATATATATATATATATATATATACATACTTACATACATATATACATGTATATGAATATGTCATTTAATCGTCCGTGTTGCGGCTGACCTCAATCCCTTTAGTCGCTAAAGAGGTACATCTATCAGCCATGTGCCCACTCAGAGAACAGCTACTATCGGCTGATCTCAACTATCTCGGAGCTGCATCAATCGACTGAGAACGTACTCGTTTATGACCATGCCGTCTTATCATAAATTCCAAGAAGCTCGGTCCACTCACTTGTATATACTTGTATATACGAGTGAGTGGACAAACGAAAGAAGTGGCACCCAACACATTTCCTGGGAGTTACATATGCCCGTGGGTATATGGCGTAGTGGTTAAGAGCGCGGGCTACTAACCCCAAGATTCCGAGTTCGATTCCAGGCAGTGACCTGAATAATAATAATAATAATAATAATAATATAGATATGTATTTATAAATCAAATATATATGATATATATGACGCGAAATATAATGTTATATATTGTTAAAAGCATAACATAATATCATACGGTTTATATTACACGTCTAAGAATAAAAGGATTCGGGTATAGTATAATGTTTTTCAACTCAAGAAAACACTAGAATGCATTTGCTCATAAGTTTCATGAACAAGAATATTATCTTTACTGTACGAACATAGGCCCAAGGATAAGAGGTGCTGGGGTTGGTGGGGCGCAAGTGCACCTTCGAAAATTTTTGTGGGGTACAAAATCCAAATATGCACCCCTATTTACTTTCTTCGAGTTTGCCAAACAGTGCCTAAAAAGTGATTTGTAAAAAGTAGCTTGAAGTTATGCTTCTTCTTAAAGAACAAAAACGAAAAACAAACAAACAAATAAATAAATAAATAAATAAATAACAAGACCTTGTTTGGAAGAAAAAAATTTGAACCTGGGCTTGCGCCACCTAAGCAAATTTCGTTCCCGAGCCATTGAATACTAAGTAAAATTATTTCTGTGCCTTAAAATCTTGACACTTTGTCCGGCAATTATTTATAACAAGTAATAATTCGGTGATGAAACAATAGCTTCTCTTATCGTGTCTTCTGCACTCATTCTACTTCATATATTCATTATATAGTGGAGGCACAATGGCCCAGTGGTTAGGGCAGCGGACTCGTGGTCATAGGATCGCGGTTTCGATTCCCAGACCGGGCGTTGTGAGTGTTTATTGAGCGAAAACACCTAAAGCTCCACGAGGCTCCGGCAGGGGATGGTGGCGAACCCTGATGTACTCTTTCACCACAACTTTCTCTCACTCTTACTTCCTGTTTCTGTTGTGCCTGTAATTCAAAGGGCCAGCCTTGTCACACTGTGTCACGCTGAATATCCCCAAGAACTATGTTAAGTGTACACATGTCTGTGGAGTGCTCAGCCACTTGCACGTTAATTTCACGAGCGGGCTGTTCCAATGATCGGATCAACTGGAACCCTCGACATCGTAAGCGACGGAGTGCCAACAACATTCATTATATATTCATAGCCATTAATCTATTTGCCCTATTCCCAACTCACGCTCTTTCTTTCTTTCTTTCTTTCTTTCTTTGCAGCCATCTAACTCAGCAACATAAGTATGTACACACATGTATGCATATAAATACGTGTGCACATATATGTATGGCTTGATGGTTGGCTAACTGGATGGATGTCAGGAGATCGGCATTCGTTTAAATAAGTAGGTATCTATCAATCAATCTATGCTGTGTGCACGTACATGTATATATATAAACATATATATATATACATATATATATACATATATATATTATATTATATTATATTATATTACACACACACACACAGATATATGTATGCATATATGTATTCGTTCACGTACGTATATGTAATACTAAATTGTATGTGATGTACTATTAGAAACATATGCAACATAACTTATATCGGCGACCTTTGAGTAAAACTACTTATTTACTTCTTCCCAGATGGTTTTGTACTTTACGGCCTCCATGGTTGTTTATAAGCTATTAGCGGTCTGAAAACATCATCATCAACAGCAACAACAACAACAACAACGACAACATTGTCATCATAATCATCACTGTCACAGTAACCACCTCCGATACCACCACTGTCAATTCCCACTGTCATAAGTACAAACCTCTGCACCAATGGTTAACGACAGCAAAGCAACATTAAAACTAATTTTCCCAACTTCAAAATACTTCAAACTGAAAACATCGGTAACATAGTAACATTATCATCATCAGAGCGATAAATCATCGTAATCAAAATGTTCTCTGATCACATCACTATCATAATCATCGTCGTCGTCGTCGTCGTCGTCGTCATCGTCGTCGTCGTCGTCGTCGTCGTCGTCGTCGTCATCATCATCATCATCAACAACAACAAACATAATCCCCACCACGACTACCACCATTACTAGCATTGATGCAGCTACACTTTCAAAATTAAATATTGAGGGCAGGGAAAAGGCTGAAACAGACAGAAAATAGTCCTGGGTCTGTCGAGATTCTGATTTCAATTCCTGACAAGAACAAGTCGATGTAATTTTTCTTCTTAAAATTAAGATGGTCTCTTGGCAGGATTGTTAGCAGGCCGGACAAGATTCTTAGAGGCATTTCTGCCATCTTTACGCCGTGAGTTCAAATTCCGTCGAAGTTGACTTTGCCTTTCATCCTTTTTGGGTCGATGTACCAAGTTGAACACTGGGGTCGATGTGATCGATTTACGCCTCCCACAAAATTGCTGGCTTTGTGCTAAAAATTTAAAACCGATATTTTTACTACAGATTAGAAAAATAAGTACTAATAATATATATGGTTTATCGACCTTATTATCGTTGGTTCACAGAAGACAATATTAATCTATTTATATGCCAATGGAAGTCATATGGATCCGGGTTCTAGTAGAGGTATCGAAAAGTAATGTTGTATTTTCAAGCAAGTAGTCTGACGTCATATCGCAAGAGGATCTTTGTCAAAGTATCGAGGATTTACTCCGGAGGCTTATTAAAATTCCTTGGTCCTCCGTGCAGATTGAGAAACTATATAGAGAAGTGTAGTGGGTACCTCATGAGAGATAAATTCATTAGAATTGGAAGCTCTATCTCAACATCCCTATTCACCAGACCTAGTACCCTCAGATTTTCACTTATTTAGGTCCCTCGGATACTGCCAGTGGAAAAATATTCAGAACCAGGGATGATATCGAAACGGCATTCCAAACATTTATTTATTTTTCTTCTAAAAAACCTGATTTTTGCTTTTTGACCGAGAAATCAGAAAAAATAGACTCGATGTAGGAAAATGTTATTGTCGACGCTGCTGATTATGTTTTGAATGAATGAATTATATTTATGAAGTTTTATGATGATTTGACCACTATGAAATGTAACATCATTTTTCGATACCCCAAATATTGCAGTGTGTGACGGACTGCAAAAATTCCTTCTAAGATGCTCATGGATATATCAAAATCTTATGAATGAAATTTGGTTGGCAGTAATTTTGCAAAAGCTCAGTTCGTCTTTCATGTATTTTTGTACCTGCGAAAGGAAGGAAGTCAAAATTTATAAGAGCATATCACTCTTAAGCTGAACGGTCTTTTGCATAATTTCCACTTAATATAACATTTATAAGATATAATAGACAAATAAATGGAAATATCCTGGCGCCACCTTGGGTCGGCAAGTGTCTATTTTTTGTTTTTAATATACAGTACATATTGCCGCCCAAGAAAACGTGGAAACTTCGAGTAGTGACGCAAAACGCAGGAGCTGAGTACAAAAGGTCCTTACTACACTCTGCGACGATTATCGAGTACTTTTTCTCGTGTTTGTTACATGTACATGCCCCCCCCCGCCACATACATACATGCATACATACATACATACGTGAATTCATACGTTGTTGGTATTTTTGTATTAAGTCTTTAAATTGTTCATAAAGTAGGATCTTATCCCCTTCTCAAAGAACACTACACGTTCAACTTATTGTTAGTAAATTGGATAATTTGGATAATTGATGTCAGACACTCCAGAAGAATGAATTTCTCTTCGTGAAGGACTTCCAGTCTCTTATTTGCCTTTAATCTGGGCTCATTTCTTTTCATTCTTTCCTTTTTCGCCGTCTCCGTCGGTTTTTCGCGATCGGAGGTCAACGTTACAATCCATATTCCTTTGTATTCCGTCTTGCTTATCTCCTAGCCACGTCTTCAGTTTCAAACACCAAGCACAGGTTCCCATACGACCTGTTCTATTCGATGAAAACATATTCTGACATACGTCAGCTAGAGCTTTCCTCCAACCCCGTTTTTGGAGCCTCACTCTGTTTTTAAAAGTGCCAGTATGTCACATTTTTTTTACCTTTTTTCTATAAACATTTATCAGGGTAGGAAGCAATGTCTTTTGAAACTCACCTCCTTCATATCTTCTACTTTTGGGCTGTTTCATATCGAGATGTTCTTTGTGGCTTTCAGTCACTGTAACGGATGAGTCACAATAGTTGCCGTTGATGTGTTTGTTAATATCACTTAAGATGGTGTTTCCACTTACCAAGTTGTGACATTCTGTATTCATGACAGCATCTACATGTTTCATTTCTCATTGTTTTCTGTTTATCTTTTTAAAATGATTTAACGTTTTCGAAAAAGCACGGATTTGCTGTTACTACATTTATAGCAACACCTTTTCCCTCTCCCTCCCACTTGACGCGGCATTATAACGAAGTGAAAATGAATGTTTGCAAAAAAGTGTGTATACGATAAAAATGTCGAAAGGCTCATACTGAGATTAGTCTTTTCAAGTGGGCCGAACACTCCTCTTCCACCCATCTTTCAGTAAATATAATGGAAGTGGTACCTCCCTCATCCCTCCCCTTCTTCTCAAATGGTACTTGAAGTTCATGAGAGATTGACCCAAGAGGAAAAATTTGCCTCCAGTTCTTTTACTTATGGTTTATTGTGCTATCTCGTTCACCATAGTCACCAGATGAAGAGGAACTGTCTGCCCTTCCTGGTTAAAGGAAAGCAGTGGAGCGATCGTCATGAGGCCTCTGCTGATAATCTGTCCTTCATGCAACCATAACTCTTCGACGACAATCCTGTAATTCGCTAATGCTCGGACACGGCATGCGGGGTGGTTTCGTAGTCCTGTAAACGTCCGGATGACGGTTCTTGCGCGTCTGTGGATATGAGCGACGATCTTGAAGAAATTCCGGGCGGTGACAAGAAAGAATTGGGTTGATGTTGGAAGGCGTCCCTTCCACAAAGGACAAAAGATCATAAGCTCTTGCTTAGTCTGATGCAAATTAAATTAATCATGCCCGTCTGGAGGTAAATTAAAATTTCCAGCTTAGACTGACCATCCTGCTCGTAATCGCGTCCCAGTTCTTCTCTACCTGAAGGGCTGAACCAGCTGATCATAATAATAGTAGTAGTAGTAGTAGTAGTAGTAGTAGTAGTAGTAGTAGTAGTAATGAAAATAATAATAATAATGGACTCTACCGTCGAAGACGACGAATGAATGTTCAGCTTTTGCCGAGGGACCTGCACAAATGATTTGTTTATAGTGATCAAATGCATGTGCTGTACATTAGCTCATTTCCCTCCATCAAATCGACGTTGTCTGAATAGGAACACGATGTACCTCGTGTCAGCTGTCGAAGCGATCGCAGAGCAACGTGAGATGAAGTGCTTTGCTCAACTGTAGGAATTGAAACCACAATCTCGCGATCATGAGTACAACATCCTAACTACTAGGTCATGTGTCCTCACAATAATAATAATAATAATAATAATAATAATAATAATAATAATAATAATAATAATAATGATAAGAAGAAGAAGAAGAAGAAGAAGAAGAAGAAGAAGAAGAAGAAGAAGAAGAAGAAGAAGAAGAAGAAGACGAACACCAAGAGCAGCAACAACAACAACAACAACAATAACAATAACAACAACAACAGCAACAACAACAACAACAATAATAATAATAATAATAATGATAATAATAATAATAATAATAATAATAATAATGATGATGATGATGATGATAATAATGATAATAAATTACTGTTAAATTTCTTTTTTATTCTTTTATCACAGACGCCCACAAAAAGATTTATTGAAGAAATAAAATCGAATAAATGATATTTCTTTTATTACTGTACATGTATATGGCGTTGGAAATGTGACCGTCAGTGGATGGGGGGGGGGGGTAGAAAAGAGAGAGAGAGAGAGAGAGAGAGAGAGAGAGAGAGGGGACGCTACTAGCGGTCAAAAGAAGTTGTGAAAAATCATGCAGGGACTATTAAACATTGACAAAATAACCAGTCAAGTAAAACAACCAATTTAACAGATAGATGCCGAACTCCTGTTTAACGTCTTCCATTTGGGATGAAGAGTGTATGTATGTATGTATGTATGTATGTACGTATGTATGTATGTATGCCTGGCTGTATGCATGTATATGTGTGTTTGTGTGTTGGTGATGGTGCCTGCAGTAGGATAAGAATCACACAGAGCAATGTGCATAAACACATACAGAGACAATCATAGACACGTTCCCACAAACAAGCAAATAACTCGCCTACTCACACACGTACACGCATATACACACAGAAACAATCACTGATACCCTGTTGTTTTTTTATATCTTCTGTAAGTACATGATATTCCTATAAACCGCTGGAAGGTTTATATATATATATATATATATATATATATATATATATATATATACGTATAAATGTGCGTGTACATATGATATCTATCTATATATATATATATATATATATATATATACATATATACATATACACACACACACACACACACACACACACACACACACACACACACATATATATATATATATATATATATATATATATATATATATATATGTATGTATGTATATATATATATAAATATAAGGAGCAAAAATACTGGAGATTCAGTAAACAACACGTGGTAAAATTATGAGTTGAAAATATGTAAAGAAACATGAAGAAAAATGCCTTCGTTTCGCATAGTTTAATATTTTTTTTATATAAATATATATATATTATATGGGTGTTGTAAAATCCAACCGGTTTTCGCTATTTAAATTAGCTTTTCAAGGGGCATTATATAGTGATTAATTCACATGATGAGGGCGTTTCGTCATCTTGGCTGTTTGAAAAATAAGAAAGGATTTAGAGAGTGAACCAAGGGAGGTAATGGTGTCAAGGGGGATAACTGATTCCTTAGGATAGTTTCTGAGGTTGTCAGGTTTGAATATTGAGGTGAATATTTTTGAATTAATAAGTTCTCTTTATTTAGTCGTTCTTGCACTGAAATTGAATCTTTGCACTGGTACAGGGGGAGGATAAGGAACTTCGGCGTTTTATCACCTGCGCATCTGTCAATATGTGCGCTCAATGCAATTTGCCTGTACTGGGGAAAGCGAATCTGTTCCTTATGCACCGTGACTCTGCGTCTCAAAGAAAGGCTCGTTTGGCCTACATAGTTATGGCCACAACCTGAGCAGGTTAGGACATAGATAAGGTTGTGGGAGGCACATGTGAAGTTAGTTTTGATTGAGAATTTTTGTCCTTGCTGGAATGTGAATTCCGAGCCTTCACTTAGGTGTGGGCATGTTCCACAATTGGGTCGTCTGCATTTTTTAACTGTTGGTATTGTATGTATTGAGTATAGTTTTGTATTTGTAAGGAGTCTCTTGAGTGATTTGTCTTGTCTTTTACATTTTAGTAATTTGTGTTTATTTATGATGCTGTTCATTTTCGGGTCTTGAGTGAGAATAGGAAGATTTTGTATAATTGTGTTGTATGCTTCGTTGTTTCTAGGGTTGTGGGTTGATATGTATGGGAGTGATTTGAGGTGAGGTGTGGTGTTTTGTTTTGTTGTTCTTAGTGTGTTTGTGTCCAATTTCTTGGCACGTTCAATTCCATGTTCTATAAGTGTAGCTGGGTATTGACGTTCAATGAGTGTTACTTTGAGTTCTTGCAATCGAAGTTCCCGAGTGGTTGTGTCAGATACAATCGTACAAATCCTTTTTGCTAGATTGAATGGAATATTTATTTTGGTGTGTTTAGGATGGCATGAACTGAAATGGATATACTGCTTAGAGTCTGTTGGCTTGTAGTAAATGTCAGTTGCGATGTGGTTGTTGGACTTTCCATAGTTTAATAACATTTTGTAGAAGTTGCTCATTGGCATGTATCGTGAATTCTGTGTTCCTCTCATCATCGATCGTTTTATATTTTTGTTCATGATTCTGAGCTCTGAGTTTAAGTAATTCAATTTCTGTTCTCATTTTTTCTAATGTTAGATTCTCTCTGAGTATTCATTGTTGTTCTGGTTCGTCAGGGATGGGTTTGAGTTGGAGTTTGCCAATGAACAACTTCTACAAAATGTTATTAAACTATGGAAAGACGACTGTGAATCGGAAGAAATTATTTCCCTACAACGATGGGAAAACAATATAAATTTTTTCCAGAGACTCTTTAATAGCATCGTTCTACCTGCGCTCTTATTCGCAACTGAGACATGAGCTACTATGAAGAAGATAGAACGTCGATTGGATACGATGAAAAGGGCCATGCAAAGATCGATACTAGGAATATCATTAGGAGAACAAATTCGAAATGAAATAATTCGAGAACAGAGCAGAATACCGAAAGTGCAAGATCCGCGGGGCCGAACGTGAGGTAAGGTTCACGTTGGACGCGTGCAGTTACCGAGAGATACCCAAAAGATCGGAAAAGGCCTCTGCGACGATGGGAAAACGATCAAGTTAAGTAATTTGGGCCAAGATGGAAAAGAATGGCGCAGTCAAGACAGAATTGGAAGTGCATTGTGAGCAGCGGTGCATAACAGCATCTGATGGTTTTATTCAATACTGTGATACTTTGATATGCATATATATATATATATATATATATATATATATATATATATATATATATATATATATATATATATATATATATATACATATATATATATATATATATATATATATATATATATATATATATATATATATATATATATATATATATATATATATATATATATATATATATACATATATATATATATATATATATATATATATATATATATATATATATATATATATATATATATATACATATGTATTTATGTGTGTGGGGGGCGTATGTGCGTGTTTGCGTGTATATGTACGTATGTATATACAAAAAAAGAGAGAGGGGGAGAGGGAACCAGTAGAATGCTAGAAGTATAGATACTTTCGAGAAATTTCAGTTGGTGGTAATATAAAGTCGATCTCAAACTGACAACTGTATATATATATATATATACTTGAAAATGGATGCGCTACGTTCAATTAAATAATAAATATATAATATATGTATATATGTATATATATATATATATATATATATATATATATATATATGTGTGTGTGTGTGTGTGTGTGTGTGTGTGTGTGTATACACATACTTACATGCATATTTGGTACAGGACGTCACCGACGGTGCAAATAACATGAAATACGTAAACAACGAGAAAGAAAATGGAAAACAGGACAAGTAAATATAAAGAAAGGCCCTTTCATCAGTTGTTGGCTGTCTATCTACTCCTCATTTCGAGCATATATCTATATCTATATCTCTATATATATATGTAAGGGTTTCAGTCGAACAAATCGACACTAGAGCTTATGTTTTAATCCTGGTACTTATTCTATCGGTCTTCCAACCGAACCGCTATATTGCAGGTACGTAGATGCACCAATACCAGCTGTCAAGCGGTGATGGGAGACAAACACAAAGACACAGACAGGCAGACACACACACGTGTATATATGTGTGTGTGTGTGTGTGTGTGTGTGTGTGTGTGTGTACGCGCGCGTGTATGTATGTATGTATGTATGTATGTATGTATGTATGTATAGGCGTAGGAGTGGCTGTGTGGTAAGTAGCTTGCTTACAAACGACATGGTTCCGGGTTCAGTCCCAATGCGTGGAACCTTGGGCAAGTGTGTGTCTTCTACTATAGCCTCGGGCCGACCAAAGCCTTGTGAGTGGATTTGGTAGACGGAAACTGAAAGAAGCCCGTCGTATATATGTATATATATATATGTTTGTGTGTATGTGTGTATATGTTTGTGTGTCTGTGTTTGTCCCCCCCAACATCGCTTGACAACCGATGCTGGTGTGTTTACGTACCCGTAACTTAGCGGTTCGGCAAAAGAGACCGATAGAATAAGTACTAGGCTTACAAAGAATAAGTCCTGGGGTCGATTTGCTCGACTAAAGGTGGTGCTCCAGCATGACCGCGGTCAAATGACTGAAACAAGTAAAAGAATAAAGGAATAAAAGAAAATATATAGATATACATACGTTTCTATGCACACACACATATACTCACCCACATACACCCCTATCCCTGTACACAAACATACATGAATACATGTGGATGTCTGTCTGTATTGCATCGCTCTATATTAATGCACGTGTACGAGCATTTGTGCATGTATGTATATCTGTATAAATGTAGGTGTATCTTTATGTGCGTGTGTGTGTATGTGTGTGTGTGCGTGCGCGTGTGACAGTGTGTGCGTTCGTATGTATGTGTCTCGGTCTATATTTGGGTATGATGACAAAGGTAAGAGGTGATAGATAATTAATCAATTTCTGTATATAGAAAGGTGCGTCGGCATCTTATTCTATCAAACCAAGGTGATAGTTCAGCGAAGTAGATGACCGAATCTAGGCGTTAATGAACGCCTACAGTGGGAGGAGCGACTATTTTGTGGCACGCCTTCTTTTATATATTTGTGATATGGTAGTATTCGCTAGATAAGCGCAGACACACCAACATCCACAGATACACACAAACACACACACGCACACACACACACACGCATGCATGCACTTACTCATGCGCGCGCGCATACATGCACACATGCACACCGCACACTCTTGCTTTTATACATATACATACACGCATGCGCTTATGCAGTTATACATATTTATGCACCAATACACATTTTTTTTTTTTATCTTTTACTTGTTACTGGCATTTGACTGCGGCCATGCTGGAGCACCGCATTGAAGGGTTTTAGTCGAACAAGTGAACTTCAATGATTTTTCTAAGGCCTGGTATCTTTTGTTTCTTGGTTACGAGAACGTAAGCGGTTGGTGGGGAACAAACACAGACACAAAGGTATACACACACACACACACACACACACACACACACACACACAACCACACACATGCGCTAGCGCGCGCGCTTATGCGGTAGGCTTCTTTTAGTTTTTGTCTACAAAATCCACTCACAGGGCTTTGGTCGGCCCAAGATTATAATAGGTCAAGGTGCCGCGCAGTGCGACGTAACCCGGAACCGAGCTCATTATCAGCATCAAGGAAAGTATTCGAAGATCTTTCGAAGGATACACTGAGGGTCGCATACACCAGATTCTGGAGCCGTCTTGAGGCCGTGGAGGAAGCTGAGGGCGGTTATCTCCCAGCCATTATGCAGCTCATACTTCTTACTCTTTACTCTTTTACTTGTTTCAGTCATTTGACTGCGGCCATGCTGGAGCACCGCCTTTAGTCGAGCAAATCGACCCCCAGGACTTATTCTTTGTAAGCCTAGTACTTATTCTATCGGTCTCTTTTTGCCGAACCGCTAAGTTACGGGGACGTAAACACACCAGCATCGGTTGTCAAGCGACGGTGGGGGGGACAAACACAGACACACAAACACACACACACATATATATACATATATACATACATATATACGACAGGCTTCTTTCAGTTTCCGTCTACCAAATCCACTCACAAGGCTTTGGTTGGACCGAGGCTATAGTGGAAGACACTTACTCAAGGTGCCACGCAGTGGGACTCAACCCGGAACCATGTGGCTGGTAAGCAAGCTACTTACCACACAGCCACTCCTACGCCTCATATTTAAAAAAAAATTTTAAATACCTTTATTTTTAGATATACTTTTATTTTTGGATGGGATGTGGATTTTGTTATGCTGTGTCTGGCGAGAATCATTACAATGAATCTTGCCAACCAAATACAAAAACGAAATATGGATTCTGTATTTTCTTTTCTATTTATGCAAACTGTCAAATTTAGTCTGAACACCCTGTGTATATCAAAATTTATTTATCTTTCTATCTGTCTATCTATTTATCTATCTATTTATCTATCTATCTATCTATCTATCTATCTATCTATCTATCTATCTATCTATCTATCTATCTATCTATTGATCGATCGATCGATCTATCCAATCTATCTATCTATCTATCTATCTATCTATCTATCTATCTATCTATCTATCTACCTATCTATCTATCTATCTATCTGTCTGTGTGTCTGTCTATTTGTCTGTCTTTTTGTTTATCTATCTATCTATCTATCTATCGATTGATCGATCTATCTTATATCTCGGCATATCTTAATGAAACAAAAAAAACATATCCACACCAAGCAAGAAGACCTACTTTCATTTAATGCTCCTGAAGATCAACGCGCTCATTGCTAGAACGGAGAGCAGAATACTTTGATAAGGCGAAAGGAATTTCGGCAATCGAGCATGACTCTAACCACAACAACTTCTGAACTTACAAACACCACGGCCAACCTCGTCTAAATAAATACTATTCACTCGTACGTCTTGCTCTCTCCCCACTTATTTTTATATCCTGCTCTTCCTTTTTTTCTTTCTTTCTCCTTCTCCCGCCCCTCTCTCTCTCTCTCTCTCTCTCTCTCTCTCTCTCTCTCTCTCTCTCTCTCTATATATATATATATATATATATATATATATATATATATATATATATATATATATATATGTATATGTATATTTATATAAATAAGGATAAGATCGAAATTTGAAATATTGATCTTATCAAGTGGCCAGCATGGGAATAAAAACCATCAAAGGTAATAATTATTTAAAATTATAATACAGGGTATCTAAGAGATACCGCCACGCTGAAAAATAGCAGTCAAATTCTGACTCTAAAACCACAATAAATGTCCACATAGCACAAGGAGCGAAGACGAAGACAAAATAAACCAGTAAAAATAACAAAGATAATTCCAGATCCTGGATTTCTGGCTTTGCATAAATAATGCTTAGCCTTCATCGGTGGAATATACTCAAGTACATGAATACAAATATATGTATATAAACAGTATACTTACATATACGGACGTATACACACATATATATATGCACGTATGTACACGACTAGCTTAAATAGCCCGCCTAAAAACTCCATGTGCGATACGGACAGAATATCAGCGCAGTAAATACACTGACAGAATTAATTTATATAAATAAGGATAAGATCGATATTTAAAATATTGATCTTGTGGTTTTAGAGTCAAAATTTGACTGCTATTTTTCAGCGTGGCGGTATCTCTTAGATACCCTGTATTTATGTATATGTATATGTATAATACAAATAATAAATGAGTATATGCATATATACGTACATGTATGTAGATACTTACATCTACCTGTGTATATAGATGCATATCTGGGTACAGGACATTGCAAACAAAACGTAGACAAAATGATAAACAAGTACAGAAAACACACAGGCCACATAGAGAACATTTCCTTCATCAGCTGCCACCATTCAACACTGGCGTTTGTGTGTATATATATATATATATATATATATATATATATATATATAAAGTTGTAGTATATTGTCAACTTAATGTGACAATCCCAATAAGGGAACACACTACTGCCGTTTAGCCCTAGGAAGCTGGACCGCTTCCTGTCGGCCTTGACACAATTACTGTGTCCTTAAGTTTGCGAGGGGGAGACAAGCTCCTCCACCCAGCCTAGCCAGCATTCAGGGACATGTTTCTGAGTCTTTGCTCGTTATCAGCCTGAAGTAGCTTGCCAGCTGGATAGAGAAGCCTGTTTCGCCTTCGCAAACTTATATAAATCATAGGGAAGTTTATTCACCGATCACAAAATTAGAAATATATTTAGAAATTCACTCACAAAACTTTACTCGATTTGGGGCTCAGGTAGAGGACATTTTTTAAAGGATCGACCCCTTTTGCCAAACTTCTAAGTTATGGGGGTGTAAGCAAACCAGCACTTGCCAGGCTGTGGGGATAAACACAAACACAAAGACACATACTCATGGATATAAACGACAGACTTCCATACAGTTTCTTTCTACCAAATTCACTCACAAAACTTTACTCGATTTGGGGCTCAGGTAGAGGACATTTGCCCAAGGTGCACAATATACTACGACTTTATCGCTCCACTACTGCTTAAATCTCTCTGAGAGATTTAGAAATATTATATTTCTAATATATATATATATATATATATATATATATATATATACTCTTACTGCTCTAATCATATATATTGAAATATTTCCATCAATTCCTTCACGTTTTGAAATGTTTAACTGAGGAAGGTTTACGTAATGGATGCATTTCCTATTATACATTACGCAAAGCCTGAAATGTACGTATCAAATTATTTTACAATATATGTGCATGTATGTATGTATGTATGTATGTATATTACTTCCTTCAGATATTGTATTCAGCCATACTGAGGCACCGTCTTGAGAGGTTTAATCAAACAAATCGATACCAGTATGTTTTTTTTTTAAAGGATCGACCCCTTTTGCCAAACTTCTAAGTTATGGGGGTGTAAGCAAACCAGCACTTGCCAGGCTGTGGGGATAAACACAAACACAAAGACACATACTCATGGATATAAACGACAGACTTCCATACAGTTTCTTTCTACCAAATTCACTCACAAAACTTTACTCGATTTGGGGCTCAGGTAGAGGACATTTGCCCAAGGTGCACATACTCTGTTTACGGATGATTGAATTAAAACCAAAATCAACAGATACTAAAATCTGCTGATCAAAATTATGGGAAAATATAGACGATGCAAAGTGGAGTGGTCTTTAAAGCCAACAGGTGAAAGCAACTGACATGTTTTGGAATTATTATGCCTTCTCAGTGAATATATATTCATTTCAGGTGGTTAGACTTCGAACTGATCCGTACACAGAACTAGAAATGACGTAGTAGCACTGAACATAGATATTAGCTGTATGGTTGAGTGAAAAGCTATCTGCGAAATTTGTTTTCTCCAGAAATGCTCTGAAAAAGTCCAAATTTATGCTGATTAATGCCACAAACGAGTCGTCCATCTTCCCTAGAGAGCAGTTTGTAGAAGATATGGACAATTTCTGCAACCTGGGCAGTGTGGTCCGTAGTGATGGGGGTATAGAAAGTTATAAGAACTGTAAAATTTTAAAGTAGGTACTGTATTCCAGCGTCTGCGTCAAATTATAGCAATAACAAAGCTTCAGAACTGTCATGGAGATTCAACCGCAAAATGCCAAGGGTTCTGTATGACATTCCACTAAAAATTCATACGGAAGATCCTCAAAGTCACTTAGCAAGAAAGGATTACAAATGAGGAAATCCTTTTATAAAGCAAATCCCAGTCACGACAAAACATCGTGACACTGCGTCGGTTTCGAT
The DNA here is from genome assembly GCF_046866305.1 of Octopus bimaculoides. NCBI lineage: Eukaryota > Metazoa > Mollusca > Cephalopoda > Octopoda > Octopodidae > Octopus > Octopus bimaculoides. The sequence continues at coordinate 63,744,980 of NC_142930.1, forward strand.
TTGCAGGTCACATTTTGCGCCAATCTCGACATGGAAAGACTACCTCGGTATGGACATCAGAAGAAGGAAAACTAGGGGGAGAAAGGCCGGCCCAAGAACGCCTTAAAGGATCAATTGGACAAGAACAGAAAAACTGTGATAGATCAACTACACTAGAGGAAGTTGGCTCCTATCTTATGCACCCAACAATGTGGGAGGGATTCGAGTATACGTTTTAGTCAGATGTAGCAGCTATGATAATTCCGAGAGGCATCTAAGAATATATATTGAGCAAGGGACGAAAGGAAGTATTCAGTTGAAATATATCAATGTGAATATAATTTGCAATCTAACTGAGAATTTAAGAGTAATTTTAAATATTGCAACAATTTTGTTTCTTGTTCTTTGATTTTCGCCTGAAGAAACAAGTATTCTTTATCTAGCGATTGAAATAGGTTTGCTTGCAACCTCTGGCGGTCTTTGGAGTTGATAAAATCATGTACCAGTCTGTTAGGTACATCTTTTTCCTATCCAATTTTCTAACCTTATTCCTAACCTGGAAACAATTATTTAATAAAATAAAAAAAAGGTCTGATGATAATATAAAACTGACCAAAAGTCTCAGATTAGTGAGACAATCCATGTTTAGAACTTTTATCCAGGCATATTAGTATGTTTGTCCCCTTAGAGAAGAGCCGATCACGCTCGATCACTTCTAAGTCTACCTAGCTAAGGTGAATGTGCTATACATCCAAACATGCCCATTGCTTTTGCAAGGACTTAAAGTCATCTGCATCGTCTATATTTCCCCCAAATTTCAATTACCTGATTTTAGTGGAGTTATTCCCCTTGCTTGTTCGTTTTAGATTTCAAGTAATCTCTATAAGGAGTTGTGTGTGTGTGTGTGTTTGTGTGTGTGTGTGTGTGTGTGTTTGTGTGTGTGTGTGTGTTTGTGTGTGTGTGTGTTTGTGTGTGTGTGTGTTTGTGTGTGTGTGTGTAAATATTTTAGTATGAAATTAGAAGAACTTAAGTAATTATCTGATTTAGCATTGGAATTCGGGATATGTTAATTCACAATAGGCATTTAACTTTACTGAGATCTTTGCTATAGAAATTATTTTTAGTATATATTTTTAATCTGATTGAAAATTCTATTCATTTTATTTTAGTTCAATAAATAGAACAATAGATTAAAATTTTAAACATTTACTTTAGAACATGTGATTTAATTTCTTCTATTACTTGCTTTAAAATTAGACTGAGCAGATGCATCATTTGGAAGTTTGTGCTGTACGTAATACATGGCCGAATGTCACAACTTGGCCTCACTAGTAATTTTGTTTCACTTTCCATTCATCTTCCGCTGAAGAAGCTTTATTTTGAATTTAGGTTGAGAAATTGATTGCAAGATCTGAGATTTCTGCCGGGTGATACGAAACGTAAGTACTGCGGAGATGTTTGCTTGAGATGAGAAAAATAATTTAATTCAGCCTATAAAAGTTTCCCTTGAGATATTTTTCTTTATTGAGACACTTGCAAAGTCAGTTAATCCTAGAATATGCTTTTAATTCAGTTATGAATTCTATTCACGCTGTTATGTTTGTGTGTGTGTGTGTGTTTGTGTATAAACTCACACACACACACACACACACACACACACACGCACACAGCCACACACAAACACACACAAACACACACACAAAACCATATGTATATGTTTATTGAGACAATATATCTGTAAGGTCAAGAAGTTCGCCGTCTCGTTCCCCTGTTCGATTCCATTGCATAGCATCTTAGACAAATGCTATTTTCTATAGCCTTGGGTCAACTCAGCAACAACAACAGCGACACCAACAGGGGAAACAAGAGCAACACCAGTAAAAGAAGCACCGCTCTCAGAGGCTACCACATCAACGACGACAACTACAACAACAGCAACAGAAAAGTCCAGAATAAATAACAATAAAATGAACACCAGAACAAAACTACACATCGAGATGCTTGCTGAGAAAGAAAACTGTTCCGCACGCACTAGCCCAGCGCCCAAACATTGCTTAGTCGTGCAGCTATGTCAAACATTTGCTGTTGCGTGTAGGACGGATCCGGATTTCAGCCGAATCCATTGCGAAGGTCGTATTGCTGTATTGTTTCGGAAAGGGCTTAGCCTTGAGATGCGGTCGATTTTCCTGGATCCAGGCGGTAAGTTGACAGCTAGACGCTAGCTAATGGCTTGGCGCATATCATCGATCCACTGGTAGGTAAAGTACAAGCATGTATTAAACCAAACAAACTTATCCATAGTAACCTTCACCTCACACGATACCTCACAGAAAGGGTAGATAAAGAAACTCGCATGATGAATTTAGATTAATCAAACGCTTTCGATTGGGTCAACCAATCTTCAGAAGCTGGATCGTTGTAACGTACGGCAACATTTGCTTGGCGGTCAGAAGAAATGACTACCAATCGGAACCGTTCATAATCATGCGTTGATGGGGGTTACCAACGACTAAGCCAGTAACCCTACCAAGCTGTGAAAAATAAAACCCGTCAAATGGCGGAAGGACTCGAGAAAGTCAACCGCCATCTAATGTGTGCAGGCGCCATACCTAGTGGTTAGGGTGTTGTACTCGTGGAAAAAAAGGCTTAGCGGCGCTTCCGGTTTTATGGTCTGAGTTCAAGTTACGCCGAAGTCGGCTTTGCCTTTCATATTTTTCGGATCGATAAAATAAGTATCCATTTAAGCACTGGCGTCGATGTAATCGACTTACCCCCTCCTCTGATGTCGCTGGCCTTGTGCTAAAATTGTATTTATTATTATTATTATTATTAGTAGTAGTAGTAGTAGTAGTAGTAGTAGTAGTGAGAGAGCAGTGGATGCCATTAAAGTGACACTAGAGTACAAATATACGAAGCTCAGTATAACCATCATAACTACCCGTCTGATTAGTGTACACCAAGCACATGCATGACAACCATATGTGCGCGACATGGTAATCTTATATCAAGATACAGTGCATGACCTTGCAGGTGGGGCCCAGTAAGAATTTTTTCAGGTCGAGTTGCCAATCCCGTTCAAAAGGTCCCTGAATATCTTCATAATCATCGTCATCGTCATCGTCATTGTCATCATCATCATCATCATCCTCATCATCATCATCATCATCATCATCATCATTATTATTATTATTATTATTATTATTATTATTATTATTATTATTATTATTATTATTATTACTAAGGCGGCGAGTTGGCAGAATCGTTAGCACGCTGGCTAAATGCTTAGCGGTATTTCGTCCGTCGCTACCTTCTGAGTTCAAATTCCGCCGAGGTCGACTTTGCCTTTCATCCTTTCGGGGGGTCGATAACTTAAATACCAGTCAAGTATTGGGGTCGATGTGATCGACTTACCCATAAATTTCAGGTCTTGTACCAATGGCAGAAAGGTTTATTATCATTATTTATTCTTTTTATGTCAGGGTTTGTTGTTACTCCTGGAGTCTTGCATACGTAGAAGGCTTGCTGCCTGCGGCCTACGATACCATGCTATCTGTTCTTTTCAACTATCTCTTCTGGCCGTGTCAAGGAGGCAAACCTTCTGTAACAGTTCTACTGGATACTCTATTCCGATTTCCTTTATATTCTCCTTGATATATTCTGATACTGTTCCCAAGGACCCAACAATAATTGGTACTATCTTTACCTTCTTCATTTTCCATAGCCGAGCTATTTCGTATTTAAGTGGATTGTATATATCTACCTTTTTTGCCTTCCTTCTTGACTATTCTTGTGTCAAAGGGGCATGCAACATCAACTATATAGCATATATGGTGTATCTTGTCTACCACCACTAGGTCCAGTCTGTTATGCTCTAGCACCTGATCTGTTTGGATTGAGAAATCCAAGACGATTTTGCTAGTCTCCGACTCCGCCACTCTGCGGTTTGTGCTCATATTACGTCTTGCCTCTCTCTAGCCCCCACTTTTCGCACAGTTTCCAATGTAGCACTTTCGCTACCTGATCGTATCACCGCAACTTGTAGTGGTTTGGGGCAAGTTTGGGTCATTCGTTCGTGATATGGGCAATGGTTTAATCCACTCTATTGCAGATGAGGCACAGTGGAAACACTTGCTCATTCCTCAGGTTGACCCTCCAGTTCGTGGCTAGAACTAGTCCTGCGCTGTCAGTATAGTACTTTTGGTTTCTTTTTTCAGGGTTCCAGCCAATCCCACCTATTTTTTCCAGCAACTTCTGTTGTGGCTACATGGAATTGATTGTGTAGTTCCCTCTTGTCCTTTTTTGTACTTCTTCCTTTGTTTTCCCTTTTTACTCTGCTCTCAATATTCCCTCATTCTCAACTGTCACAAGCAAGGTTTCCTTACTTTGGGATAGGTATCTCATTAAGCTCTCGAGTTCGATACGCACGCAGTCTTCTACACTTATCAGCCCCCTTCCTCTATTTGCTGTCTTCATGCATAAGTGATAAGTGTCTGCATGTAGATGATGGGCGGCTCCATCCATCATTAGGAGCTTTCTTGACTTCCTGTCCATCTCCTTTAGCTCCTCCTCTGTCCACTTCAGGATGTCAGCGCTATACCGATCTACTGCGACTGCACGCGAGTTTATTGCCGAAATTGTTTCTGGCATTCAGCTTTGAAGCCAATATTTTTCTCACTCGCCGCCGGTACTCTCTTTTTGTCTTTTCCTTCATGTCTTGGCGTTTGATTCCATCTGCCTCAAGTATTCCCAGGTATTTATAGCTAGATTGAGGTTGAATTGCCTTCATCATTTCATCACTTGGCAACCATATGCCTTCTGTCCTGACAAGCTTTCCTCGTTTCATCATCATCGTAGCACATTTTGAGAATCCAAACTCCATCTCAATATCACAGGAGAAAATTCGCACAGACTGGACTAGGCTGTCCAGTTCTGACTCAGTTTTGTGAATAGCTTCAGGTCGTCTATGAATAGCAAGTGGTTTAGTTTTCCCTTACCTCTTCCCAGATCATACCCCAACTTTGTTTTCTGTAGTATTTCACTCAAGGGGATCATTCTCAGCACGAACATCAGTGGGGACACACTGTCCCCTTGGAAGATTCCTCTCTTGATTTTCACTTCTCCTAGTACTTGCTTCCCTGCTGACAATTCCGTTCTCCAGTATTTCATGCTATTCGATATAAGATTATTATTATTATTATTATTATTATTATTATTACCTTTTGCGAGATCTTCAGAACATTGAAGTAGAAATGGGGAAAATATATTGATTCGTCTCAGTGTCTTTATGATGCTGCTGCCGGTGGGGCAGCCATGCTTATGATAGTGGTGCTGGTGATAGTAGTGGTGGTTTTTATTATAGCTGTTCAAAGAAAGGTCAAATTTATTATAAAATCTTTGCAGCTTTGGCCAACTTAGTCGTTTTGTCAGCATAGTGTATCTAGCAATAATAACTAATATATAAAGGGGCGCTGAAAAGTTCCTGGCTTTAAGGGTGTCGCGAAAGGCCTGGTTGGAGGCCCAACCTTCCAAATTCTTTTATAGGGCTTAGAAAGACTGAGGGATCGCTGCAACAAGTGTGTGAATCTGAAAAGGGAATATGTTAAAAAAAAATCATAATTAACTGATCCCCCTCAACTTTCCTTTAACCAAAGTCAAGAAGTTTTCAGCACTCCCTCGTGCATCTTGCCTTTTTGAAGGTGTTAAGGGCTGTGATTTGAAACAGAATTCACTTCTATTATTAACAGTTAGAGCGACCCCGTAAACATTCACGCATCGGCTTTTATCGACCAAAAAGCGGCGAGTCCTAAATCTATTAGGTCGTTGCTATACCATGAAAGTACAGAAGACTTTGTTGTAATATCTTGGTGAAGTCAGTATACTGAATCTCATCTGCCTGCCACTTACAAACGATATACAGTTTCTTGGAAATAAAAATACGGTGTGGTGCGAACTGCCGACAGTTCGTCTTGCATTTCAACCACTCAACCACTGGACCATCTGTAACTGTTTAACTTCGCAGGAAGTTAAGACATTAAGCTTTCGTTCAACTTCGTATACCACTTTTTCAAGGCCGCTATTTCTCCGCTTAGATGGCAATTGACTTAAGAAAACGTTTAATAATTATCAGGTCGTCTGCTTGATAATGAAATATTTCAGGTCAAACTTCAGACGTAAAACATAAATGAATGTTAAACCATAACAGCTTTCTGTGGCAAGTATGTCTCTTATTACACATTCATATAATGAATGAAGCCATGCAAGTCTCTAACAAATTCAGTGCTTATTGCAGTACTAAAGAAATCAGTTGTCAGAAATTCACCGGATTAATGTTAATCAGGCTGGCAATGAAAGAATAAAATTATTCAAATTTCAATGTGAAACAACTATAAGTTAACCCATAAGTATACGCATGTATTTTTATACTACTGCAACATATTTAGATTTCTTAAGTTAGAACTGGTTAAATATTTTAAAGACTGTTGTTTCAGGCACTTTCACTTCTTTTTACACACACATACGCATGCACACACGCACGTACGTACGCACGCACGTACGCACACACGCACGCACACACGCACGCACACGCACACGCACACGCACACACACACACACACACACACACACACACACACACACACACACACACATACACACACTGCTTTATTTTGTAGTTTTAAAAATATACGTATATTAATTGAAACATGTGTGAGATGAAAGTTCGCATTTTTTAAACATTTCTATTGGAGGTCGTTCTAGTAGGAGGACAACAGGCAAAGCGTCTACACAATTTTTAGATGGCCGAATGATTAGAGATTGAAGATAATACAGGTAACAAATAAATTAGTTTTTATGTATAACACAAATAGTAAAGAAAATATTTTCTTTGAGTACCATAACTGGAAATGGATCTCATTTTTTTAATATATACCTCAATTTTATATGATGTATGTAATGTGTGTGTGTGTGTGTGTGTGTGTGTGTGTGTGTGTGTTCCTCCACTGTTTATAGTATATCGGGTGATTTTAAATAGTGCAGACAATTCAGAATGTCAGAAAATTCAGCTGTGTTTGTGTAAAGGGATACGAAATGCGTTCAGAAAGTATCCGACTTTATTTTTGATTTTTTTCCTCGCCAAGACAAATACCGCGTGGGCAAAATCCTTTGGGTGGAAGGTGACGCCTTTTTTCTTGCGCATGCGTAAAAATTTTCGCGCCGTTAAGCTGCGTCAGTTACCGATTGTTACGTCTAGAGTACAGACGTGTAGTGCGTGCTTGTCGCATTTTCGTTTTCATGCAAGATGTGGGAACACATCGAGCTGAGATTACAAATCCATGTCTCATCACCAGTGATGATGTTCTTCATAAAGTCTAGTTCATGGTTTTCAAAGCCCAGCGCGTCCTGAGTGATTTTCATGTTGAGTTGCTTTTGTTGCCCCGCCAACACCATGGGGACGAATTCTCCGATACTCACCGCATAGACAATTCCTCCATTAAAATGGAATGCACTGATCGTGTTCTTATTCCCACTTCGTGAGAAATTTCCTGGGTTGTCACATGACAGTCTTCTATGACTATTCGCCATACTTTCTCAATTAGCTCCTCGTTTCGGTTTGTGGATGGCCTACTTTCTTTTCCATAGAGGTGTGGACATATTTGAAGCAGTTGATCTGTGTTTTGTCCATGGCACCATCACCAAAGGCCTTCTGAGTATTCTGGATGGCTTGAGCTTGAGTATCACCCAAGCTTTTGCCAAAACCTTAGGCAATGTATTTGCTTGATGAGTTCAGTGAAAACGAAAATCCAAGGAGAGCACACTACACGTCCGTACTCTAGGCCAGGGACTGATACGGCCTACCAGCGCAAAACTTTTTACGCATGTACAGGAAGGGTGGCTTCACCTCTCACCCAAAGGATTTTGCCCCCACGGCATTTGTTTAGATCGGAAAAATAAAGTTGCGTACTTTTTGAACGCATCTTGTACATTTATTAATATAAGTCACTGAGTATGATAACCTCCTGGTCATGAATATTTGGGTAATGAACAAAAGAGTACGATCCTGAACACTAGCGGCCGAAATGAGGTTCGTCCGAAAGATCTATGAAGTAACATTACCCAACAGGGTGCGTAACTTAGAGATGAGGAGTCTCTCTAGATCAAGCTGCTACTTCTCCGTATTGAGAGGTCACAGCTTCGATACTACAGACATGTGATTAGAATGGTAGAGGAAAGAATCGCAAGACGGATTCTTCAAGCCGATCAAACAGACAGGGGACTTAGTGATAAACCCAGAACGTGATGATTGGATAATATCCATAGTCTTAGTTGGTCACACTTGGGAATCCAACTGGAAAGTGTAATGGCAGTTGTTTCAGGTGCCTAAGGAAGCTCACGACACTCCCAGGAATAGTGGGCGGAGAAGATGGATAATAACTTTATTGAAAGCTGAATTGAAATAGATTTCTTCAATGCAAGACAAGAGATAGTCGAACAATTTTTGGAGGTTGGTGAACTTTGGAGTGGTAGAGATAGCAGATAAATGACTGAAGGTGACTGAAGGTGACTGAAGTTTAGATTAAATAAGATTGTGAATAAGACTAAGAGGAAATCCGTGTAAGCACAGGGACCACTTGTGTGGTATGACCAGGATAAAAATATACATGGTTAATGATAAATAAAATATATGAGATTAAGGATTTTGTTTCAGAAAATAAAAAAATATGTTTTGTGTGAAGTAAAAAATGAGTGCGAACAGAATTACACGGATTTTGGTATAATTCAAAAGATTGATTATGATTATTATTTGGCTTTATGATTCCTAAGCTCCCATTGTTTAGTTGGAAAGAGAGGAAGAGAAAATTACTCCTTATGGGTTGCCGCTAGCAAATACTTGGAACTCTCTAAGAAGCCCAAATATTGTATCCGAGGGAATTCTCTCGATCACACTCTTCTAGCAAATAAACGATCTTCTATACAATTCTTCTTTTGTTCATCATTTATGCAGCGATGCTGCGACACAACTTTTAGAGGCATTATTTCAGCCGATTCTATTGAGCCAAGTCTCAATGTTATCTCATATTTATGTGATAATTCTCGTAAGAGGAGAAAAGGAGAGAGTAACAAATCTGACAAATATCACTGCATATTTTTGTTTGAATACTGGTTTTCACCCAACACATACGCACACATACACACACATACACACACATATACACACATACACACACATACACACACGTGCGTGTGTGCGTTTGTGCATAAACATACGTACATGCATGTATACGGTGGGCTTCCTTGCGGTTTCTCACAACCAAATTTCACTAACAAGATATTTATCAACTCTATGATATCATTAAAGACACTTTGTTCAAAGTATCGCTCAGTGAGATAGAACCTGGAGCTATGTAGTAAAGAAGCAAATTGCTTAGTTGTATGTAAAAATTGCACCCATATGAAAGATAAGAACCTGAATTAAGTTTAGATTAATGTTTCTTGCGTTGGAATCATTAAATTGCTAATTAAGTAATGAATAAATTAATTCTTAATTATTTAATTCGTTGTAGAATGATCTTGAAACCGGTTAATTTATTTCAATGATTGCTAATATAAAGTTCGCCAAAAGTATGTAAAACATGAATTAATGTCAAACTGTTTGCTTTACATGTATACACACGCATACAGACTCAGACATGTGTGTGTGTGTGTGTGTGTGTGTGTCTGTGTGTGTGTGTATGTGGTGTATGCATGTATGTGTGTGTGTGCGTGTGTGTGTGTGTGTGCGTGTGGGCGGGAGGAGGGATGTGTTTATAAAACCGGTACATTCAAACAGAAATACGCAACAGCATTCAGACCAGACTGATATCTCTTTCTATTAAAAAGGTAAACTTCTGCATATACGTTATATGCACACACACACACACGGACACACATACGTGCACACACACACACACACACACACACACACAAACATACATACGTATGTATATAAAATGCACACAAACGCTCTGTCTTTTAGTCACTCCACCTCTCTGTCTGTTTGTCTTTCTTTCTACCACACATTCGAAAATATACATATACACCTGTACATAAATATATGTGTGTGTGTGTGTGTGTGTGTGCGCGTATGTGTGTGCGTATGTGTGTGTGTATTCTTTTATTCTGTTATTTGTTTCAGTCATTTGACTGCGGCCATGCTGGAGCACCGCCTTTAGCCGAACAAATCTACCCCAGGACTTATTTTTTGTAAGCCTAGTACTTATTCTATCGGTCACTTTTGCCGACCCGCAAAGTTACGGGGACGTAAACACACCAACATCGGTTGTCAAGACACACACACGCACATATATATATATATACGGCGGGATTCTTTCAGTTTCAGTTTGCAAAATCCACTCACAAGGCTTTGGTCGGCCCTAGGCTATAGAAGAACACACTTGTCCAAGGTACAACGCAGTGGGACTGAATCCGGAAATATGTGGCTGGTAAGCAACCTACCTACCACACAGCCACTGCTACGCCTATATCTATCTATCTATTTATCTATCTATCTATCTATCTATCTATCTATCTATCTATCTATCTATCTATCTATCTATCTATATATATATATATATATATATATATATATATATATATAGGTGAGAAAGTTGGTATGTGAAAGCACGTGGTTGGATGTATAAAAGATAATAAGAGTGAAAAAACTACAGAAGGCTTGTGTTACATGGTTAAAGTATATATTTAAATTATGTCAGAAAAATGTTAGAAAAATGTTATAAAATCTTTTTGGTATATAAGCATTGTATTTTGAGAAATAACCGGTTTCGTGTTGTCTTTTCAAATTTCTCTACTTCATTGTAACGTGTTCGCTCCAGTCTGAAAAAGAAGATTTCTATCAATGTGCCATTAAAACACCAACACAGATTAGATTAAATAAGGAAACCTTTTTCATTCAAAAATACAAACCCAAACTTAACCATTGCTAACACATTTAAATAAGGAAATTCATCACCCCACTGAGAAAAAAGGGGAAAAAATATAGAACAAAACCATGGTAAATTAATCAAATTCTACCACCTCCTAGATTTCGATTATCTCCCCTATATCGGAAGAAATCCCTAATTACCTCCCCCTATCTAGAACTCATCTTTTTCAGACTAGAGCGAACACGTTACAATGAAGTAGAGAAATTTGAAAAGACAACACGAAACCGGTTATTTCTCAAAATACAATGTTTATATACCAAAAAGATTTTATAACATATTTCTAACATTTTTCTGACATAATTTAAAGATATACTTTAACCATGTAACACAAGCCTTCTGTAGTTTTTTCACTCTTATTATCTTTTATATATATATATATATATACATATATATATATATATATATATATATATATATATATATATATATATATATATATATATATATATATATATGTATATATATATATATATATCTGGTGCACTCAGTTAATTCATAAGTAGCTATTTTCATTTAATATTAATTCATTTGCATTCATCGGATTATTTATTCAGCTTGACGGCTTTTCGCAATTCCCTAACTTGGCTTATTCGCTGTTTTCTATATTGAAAGCAATAAATCTCGTCTTGTCATATGTGTGGCTGCAATTAATCATCTCTGACAAAAACGAACTGCATCCGGTGCTCTCGCTACCCGCTGCCAGGGTGATTTCTCGTCTCCCTCCGATATATATTGTATCTTTAAACACAGCATATAAGGGACGTAAAATGCAGTAACTTGCCTGATAACAGAGTATATACATTGAATATGATACACGGATATAAATACAGGGTGCGATGAATAAATTGTCGTCTTAATTACGCAAAAATGAAAATAACACTGACATCTCATTTTAACAGATATATTTATCAAAATTACATAAAAATATCTTGAAATACTAAAGAGAAAATTTATTCAATAAAATTGCCATTCGCTTCTGCCACGGCCTCCAGACGACTTCGGAATCTGCTGCAACTCTTCTGGACGGTATCCTTGTTTAAGTTGGTGAATGCTGTCATAATTCTTGCCTTCAGTTCCGCTTTGGTGTTGCAAGAAGTTATGTTGGTCTCCCGTTCAACTGCACCCCACACATAATAATCAAGGGCGTTGCAGTCTGGTGGGAGATGTACGTGGCCAGATTTTTGGGGTGATGGGGCAGCAGAAATTTTCAGACAGCCACGGCTGGGTTCTCCTGCTTGTATGGCATGGTGCAGAATCCTCTTGCCAGGATTAGGGTCTTCCAGCAGTCACCCTCTTGACCCAGGGCAGCACTATCACTTCCAGGCAATTGATGTAGAACTCCGTGAATTATTTGAGTTAACATTTAAGTTAACATTTATTTGGAACATGTACTAAATGTGATAAAATGTACTAAATGTGATAAAATTCAAGATTGAATGTCACGATCAAGAAAGTCAAGCTCCAAGAAAATTCAGAAGACGTAATTCAATTTTTCATACAAAATTAATTGGTTATTTTACAAGATTTTAAACGAACGCTGAACAGAGTGTGTACAAAGGAATATGTTGCTGTTGTGAACGTGAATTAGTTGAAACATATGCTGAAGGATGTATGTTGCAAGACAAATTAATTTTACATCACGTACTATATATTTTAATTGTGTAAAGTTATAGGCTGTATACTAAATACTGACTAACGCAGTAAAAAGGTCACGCGGCGTTGAATACTAACACTGTTAAAGCAGCATAACAGGAATACGATAAGGACGTTAGGACTGTTAAAGAAGCATTTTCTTCAAACTGGTTATAAGGACTGGAATAACATTTCTGTGTGTGTGTGTGTTTAATTGTCTAAGGCCTAACATATAAAAATTATCACACATACACTCTGACATACAATCACATAAATATACTAAGACAGACACACGCAGACATACATTCACGCACACCTCAGGCCTATCTCAGTCACTTTGTGTGTCTGCCTCTGTCTTTAGATGTGTATGTGTGTATGTGTGTGTATGTGTATGTGTGTGTGTCAGTTGTCACAAAAATGTATGTGCACACATACACCTCATACACATATACTTCTCAATCATCGGCCTAACGTACGTAACGAACATGCAAACATACGCACACTCACAGACGCATACACACACATAGAAAATGTGACGTCGTCGTCGTCGTGGTATAGAATGTCATTTACGATAAGTTGACTTACAGAAAGGTTACAAAGTCAAATTTTTGTAATGCAAATATGTAAATGAAATATAATTTATTTGGTAGCCGAAAGATTACTGAATATTATGATACTCCATACGTCAAAATCGACAACTAAGTTTTCGAATCCATAAGGAACATACGCACGCAGACACACACACACGCACACAAACTCTGATTTATTATATAAATTATATATATATAATATATATATATATATATATATATATATATATATATATATATATATATATATATATATATATAATCTTATCAGCAGAATTTCTCAGATCTTGTGAGATATGAACGACTAAGCAGTTTAAAAGCAATATTTAAACAGGTATTGATTATGAGATCTTTCCGAATATAAAATTTCTATCCACCATGCACTCTAACTGCCATTCAGGAGTGTTCAATAATAACAAGGCATCTTGTCTTTTGGGAGGATCATTACGCCAATAATGATAATAAGCACACGCACATGTATTAGGTATACAATCAATCGATTGTTTACTTGACAATGTCCTTTCGTCGTTATTCGCGACCTCATCAATGATATATCCTACCATACGAGGTACCAGTGGTATATCCTACCAAAGAATATTGAAAACCAAATAGAAAAATGAAATAACAAAGCAGCTAATCCTATTGGCATTAACAGTGCCATGGGACGAGAGGATGGAAAAGGCGCGAGAGAGTAAGAGACTTGAGTACCAGTAGGTGATGAAGAACTGCCTCAAGAATGAATGGAGGATGTGATGCTCGCTAGTGGAGAATGATAGAGGGAGAATTTGCAGGTCATGCCTTGAGAAAGCAGAACCGCCTTAAGGAATGAACACACTGGGCAGTTGCGCATGGCCCTTACGGATCTAAGAGGCATTAGCCTGACAGGGAGCAGCACTGGACAGATACGGTGATCTCACACTTTTTTTTACCAAAAGACAAATTTTCTCCACAGTAACTGCAGTGAATTTGCCTTTAGAAATTGAAATACATCACAAATATATTTTAACTAACCTAAAGTCCGTTTATGCCTAAACACTGCTTCCCGCTGATACTGTTGCAAGATATATATATATATATAAATATGGTGGTGCACCAGCATGACCACAGCCACTTGGCTGAAACACATAAATAAATAAATATATATATATATATATATATATATATATATATATATATATATATATATATATATATATATATATATATATATACATATACATACATATATACATACATATACGTACATATATATATATATATATATATATATATATATATATATATATATATATATATATATATATATATATATATATATATATATAGGTAAATTGAAATTTAGAGGTAATACTTGACAATTGTAAGCACCTGTGTATTCCAGCTAGTGGTTGCGGTGAAAGAATAAATTGTAAATCCAAAAAATAACAACAAAACTACAAAGGATTCCGCGGTACACGTGTTTCAAGCTTTACATGTGTATAATATAATATAATATAACATAATATAACATGTGGTGGCAAGGTATGGAAGGTTTTCGGAGGACCGGAGAGATTATGTCTGGGTGGAGAATTATACGAGATATAGTACTATACAGAATACCGAAAGGATCTTCACCTCTTACATCACACATTTCTTCCTACTTCAACGCCGAGATGGTATAATTTCCTGGGAGAGAGATAATTTTGCGGCTGAGGATAGCTTTACATTGTAGATTATACACATATTATGTTATGTTATATTATATTATATTATATTATACACATGTAAAGCTTGAAACACGTGTACCGCGGAATCCTTTGTAGTTTTGTTGTTATTTTTTGTATTTACAATTTATATATATATATATATGTATATATGTATGTATGTATGTATGTGTGTATGTATGTATGTATGTATGTACGTATATATATATATATATATATATATATATATATATATATATATATATATATATATATATATATATATAAAGAAAAAGGGAGAGAGAGAAACTGATAGACAAACAGACACACAGGTAAACAGACAGACAAACAAACGGACAAACCGACAGACAGACAGACAGCTAGATAGATAGATAGATAGATAGATAGATAGATAGATAGATAGATAGATAGGAATACTCACGACTCAAATACGGGTTTAGAAACATGGCAGTAAGTCTGTTGCCATTATATCTTTAACAAATGTTGTCAACATATTTGTTGCTATTCCTTTGTATTGGTGATATATAGCATTTTTTTTATATCTCTAACCTCTGTATTTTTTTAGTTTCTCTTCACCGCCTCTTCCTCTATTTCCCCCCCCCCCCTCATCCACATACTATTGCTCCGTCCTAACACTCGTTCTTCTCTACCGTCTTTCTTTTTTCTGTCTACTTTTCTCTGCACAAATCACACGTAGAATATGGACAATTAATCAGTGTTATTTTTTTTTTATTTTACATTTAGGTTTGGTCATACATGCTCGCGTGTTAGCGCGTACATGAAAATATTTCCCTGACTATATGTGTGTGTGCGTGTGTGCGCGCGCGTGCGCGCGTGTGTATATGTGTGTGTGTGTGCGTGTGTATATATATATATATATATACGGTGTGTCCGTCCATACATATACATGTATGTATGTTTGTATGTATGTATGTACATATGAATGTAAATGTTAGATGTATAAATACATATCCATATGTATAAGTGTGTGTGTGTGTTTGTGTGTGTTTGTATGTCTATATATATATATATATATATATATATACACATATCGTATGCATGTATATGTACAAACATATGTATAGGGATACACACACATACATATATATATATGTAGAGAGAGAGGGAGAGAGAGATGTAATTAAACGTATAAATACATGTTTAAATAAGCATGCGTGTGTGTGCGTGTGTGTGTATGCATGTATGAAATATATGCGTATGTGTGTGCATGTGTTCGGACGTGTCTACTTCTGTGCTTGTCTGCGTGCGTATGTATATGTGCCTCTTCAGGTAAATATGCCTATGTGTGGACGCGCGTGTGTGTAAAATATTCTACTAAAGTAGCTGTGATAATAATAACTTCAGTGAAGCTTATGGTCTTCTTTCGAGTGACCTTGCTTCTCGCGAGATTCACATCGAAAATATCGCACCGTTCTTTCATTTTCAAAAAGGTAACATAAATAAATAAATAAATAAATAAATAAATGCATAAATAAATTTTAAAAAAACACTCAGACAATATCGTTGTGATTATTATTGGCGCCGTTTGTCTCAGATCTCAGTCAGTCAAGTTTCATATTTCAACCTCGATATTATTGTACATTATACATTATATTTCATTTTAGCCTCAAGTGACAGAGGTTTCTTTTGTCGCTTATCAAACTCCTTGATGAAATCAAACTGTCCATGTTTGAGAACAGCATTAGAAGAGGAACAGAAGCACTTCAAACTAGACTAAATTGGTTAGTTGAAATAAAAGAATTACATGGGAAGAAGCCACTACAGGAATATTTATGGAATTCCATAAAGAAACGATAAACGAACGAAATTTCATTCTTTCTTTCGGTGAGGAACTCATCTTCTTTTGTCTCCTAGGTGAAAAGCATTATTCTTCAAAGCGATAAAGAAAACCGAAAAAGCAAATAGATACAAAGAATGCGAGGATTGCAATAGTCCCCCCCCTCTCCCCGCGGCCGCCGCCATCGCCTTCCTTTTTAATATTTGTCTCTTACTAAATATGTATGTGTGAATGCACACATACACACACACACACACAGACGCACACACACACACACATATATATATATATATATGTATGTATGTATATATATGTATGTATGTATATATATGTATGTATGTATATGTGTGTATGCATATATATATATATACATACATACATACATACATACATATATATATATATACATCTGTATGTATATATATATACATACATCTATATATATGCATGTATTTGTATATGTGCTTATATGTACATACATACACCCGTGTATGTATATATGTATATGTCTATATGTGGGTGTGTATATATATATATATATATATATATATATATATATATATGTGCATACATACACATGCAAACATATATATAATTTTGAGTTTTGGTCTGGCACCAGATTTCTTGAGTGATACATGGACTGAAGGAGTACGCAACGAACTCCTTGACTCGAGATTAAACACACACACAGAGGCACACACACACACACACACACACACACACACACACACACACACACACACACACACACACACACACACACACACACATACATACACAAAGGTATGTACGTTTGTGAGTGTCTGCGTATTTGTGCGCGCGCGTGTATAGGATTAAACAACCCTTGGCAAAATTCACAACGTAGGTGATTGCATAGCTTACTAAAAACTAAAAAGCAAAACAACAAACAACATACAAACAACTAAAAATATTAATATGCACTCAGCAACAATAAAAAAATGTAGACGCTTATCAGAGAGAGTTAAATCTATGAATATCACCGCCGCCTCATCAACATTTCTATATAACGAAACAGTATCAAGAAAAGATGAAGGTTATTATACTTAAATCTGACACAGGAATTACCGCACTCAGAGTTACACACTGAGTGACCCTGAAGGTAAAGTTCCAAATATACTCAGCCATTTAGACTATATATTATATAGGTTGGTACTCCTATCATTTGAACAACTGAAACCTTCATTTCTTCAAATTAACACGGTCTAAATTATTTGAAATGTTAATGCAGCTGACTTTTTTCTGAAATCATTAATCAAAGATTTGAAGAATTATAATTCTGACTGGAAGTCGAGGTTATGTTTCTGACATGAGTCAGCAACATTGTTACTTCTAAAATTCTTATATTGTCCCAAAAATATTAAGAGATAAATAGACCGAATTGAACCAATATATTGATTTCAAATTTTGGCACAAGGCTGGCAATTTCGGAGGAGTGGATAAGTCAATTTCATCGGTTCCAGAACTCAATTGGTACTTATTTTATCGATCCCGAAAGGATGAAAGGCAAAGTAGACCTCGGCAGAATTTGAAAATTGAGCCAATATATTTCTCCTACATCTTATTCAAATGAAATGAAAAAGGGCATTGGGAGGATTTTAATTTAAAATGTAAAAACACGTAACGAAATACTGCTAAATATTTAGTCCAACATCCTTGGAGGGCCTACGAAGTTGATGGGTACAACGTCTTCTTCAAGACCTATGGCGGATTTGCTCAAATTTCTGAAAAGATAAAAAAAAAGCAAAAATCGCCAATGATAATGTTGTTATTGTTGGCACGCCGTCGCTTACGACGTCGAGGGTTCCAGTTGATACGATCAACAGAACAGCCTGCTCGTGAAATTAACGTGCAAGTGGCTGAGCACTCCACAGACACGTGTACCCTTAACGTAGTTCTCGGAGATATTCAGCGTGACACAGTGTGACAAGGCTGACCCTTTGAATTACAGGCACAACAGAAACAGGAAGTAAGAGAAAGTAGTGGTGGAAGAGTTCAGCAGGGTTCGCCACCATCCCCTGCCGGAGCCTCGTGGAGCTTTTAGGTGTTTTCGCTCAATAAACACTCACAACACCCGGTCCGGGAATCGAAACCGCGATCCTATGACCACGAGTCCGCTGCTCTAACCACTGGGCCATTGCGCCTCCACTGCCATTGATAATAAACGTCCAGTATATTTGCAACTATGAATTGTTCTTCTTTAGAACTGTGTGGCATACAGAGTCAGTGAGGTTGTAGACAGTGGAAGCTGTAGACCACTGATTGTAGGATACGAAGTGTCCACCCTTCAGTTTGTAGGATGAGATCCCCTTCGATTCAGCTCGACAGACACGGTGTCATTTTTTTTTTTTGATCGATCGATGGAATGCCCTATATTTTACAAGTTTATTCAAACATCCGAACCAGTGAGAGGCTTAACTCAATCAATCATTATTCCGTCATAAGAGCATATTTTGTGTAGCCACATAATTTTTTATTACAGCCGAGAGTATAATACTCTTAGAAATGGGCACGAAACATTTGTTGCTTAGGTTTTTTTACTTTACTCCACCATTTTTATGAGAACGTTAAATAATGGTAGGTAAGATTCAGAGTTATGCAGCACTAAGTCATCTTCTGGGTATAAAGAACTTAACATTTTGTTCACATGTTTAGTATTCGATATCTAAATCTGATTATGATTTAACCAGCCTCACCCAAGCGAAAACATTTTAAAAAATATTTCATAATAGATGAAAATAATCGCAATATGTAAGAGAAGTAGAAAAAAATTAAAGGATTCTGTAACTATACCGATAACATGAATATCTAAGTTTCTGTAATCTTTTCCTTTAGTTTCACCTCTGCCGTCATCACCTCTGTTAATCTTAACGTTGTTGTCATCGCCTCTTTCTATCTCAACTCTGCTGCTAATTGTTTGAGCTGTTCTCCTTTTAACTGTAAGCAATGTTGCTATTTTCATCCCTACTGTCATTAATATTGCTATTCTTATCATTCCTCCCATCAATGTTGCTATTAACAACACTACAGTCATTGAACTTGTCATCGCCTTTGTTTATTTTGACATTTATTAATTATCTTTGGTTACTGTCATATGAACTGTCATCAATATTGCTATTTATAACCACATATTATCCCTCTTAACGTTGGTGTTGCTGTCCTCACTGTTGCTCTTAATAGTGTTATTGTCATCGAACTTGCTATTCTTGACACTGATGTTATCAATCTCGCCAATTTTCTCTCTCAGTTGTAACTAACCCAAAAGTGTCAGAATTCATTTCTTCTCACGGTACACAAACGTACCTTATTTTATACTGTTATTAACTGTTTGTTTTACGACGCAGATCTTCACTAGTTTTCTCAGGCTTAGGTTTGTAAATTTGTGATCACTTAACCTTCAGTCAATCACTATATCATGTCAATAACATTCTATTTAGATTACGTTTAATTTCAAACACCGTATCAAACACAGTTAGAAATGAAACGCACCTCTCCGGCTCAGTCTTCCCTTATTATCAAAAGATAATATGCTATGACCTCAGCTATCACTAAAGCACTTGGATGTCATATTTAGCCATCAACTAATAACCAGCTTTCATTAACAATTTGCACACAAAGAAAACAGATTAAATACATTAGAATTAATCGTAAAATGTTCGGTTTTGTAAGAAGCACTCAAACACAGTTGGTCCTACACACCATTAAGTAACTTCCATATAATAACGACAAGCTTCCATCATCACCACCACCGCCACAACCACCAACATTCTCATCATCAATTACAAGAATAATAAACAACAGCAAAAAAAAAAAGGCACAAATAACTACCGAGTACAGTCTGTGCAGATCTTATCTCCTTTTCGTTTTAGGTACTGCACGCTTAGATGAACCAGAAGAGTGCGAACTCCAGCTGTGAGTTTCATTTATATATGGTTGGGTCGAGTAATTTTTATACTAACTGACTCCTATAAACATAAAGAATGATAACATCTGGATTATTACTTCGATTAGTCTCTCATTTCTTCAATGGGAACTTCCTCCGCCTACTCCTTTAGAATAACTTCTTTCAAACTGTGTAAGACAGGAAAACCTTGTAGGCGCGCACGCACGCACATACCAACACACATACACACACGCACGCACACATACACTCACACACACACACTCGCACACGACACACACACACACACACACACACACACACACACACACACACACACACACACACACACACACACACACTCATACACAACATTCATTTACTTAGTCGAACTTGGACCTATGTTTATGTATTGTACATATGCTTATGCATAAATATTTATTTGCGTATATCTATTTCTGTGTTTTTGTTCGTTGTACGAACACACACGCACACAAACATTGATGCACACACACACACACACACACACACACATGCACACGCACACACGATGCAATTACTAACAGTACGCTTTGATTAATCTATAATATCATGAGTCTAAAGATATCACGCTGTTCATGCATTACATAGACATTGTTTATTAGCAAAAAGTGCTTACTTTCATTCACGGGGTCCTGTGTTCAAATACAATAGCATTAAAACTTCATGCTTTATACTTCTAGGCCCAGTAAAATAAATATAAAATCATTCTTGGGCTTCATCGAGTCAGCGAAGGAGCCTCTATGTCACTCGACCAGTTAAAACACCAGTGTGACCTATCTCAAATGACAGCCTACCATCTGAAAGTGACGGAACACGTTTGATACACAGTTCCCGAGAGAATGACGAGCATGACATACCTTTGACTGTAGGACTTCTCAGCTGGAGTGGGTGAGCGTACTTGACTTATTCGACAAAAAAATATTTATGATTGATTTCTCTTCACAAAACTTCTAGATTATTATTGAAGCAGAATGTGATGAGGTGATAGTGATGAGTCCTTTCCACAAGGGTTATAATTGCAAGCATTACTATGCGCATTGCAGCCCTGAGTTCTTTTGTTTTTATCGTTCGATCCTATTACATAGCACAACGAGCAACTGTTTTCTAACCAATATCTGACGATGGTTGTCGCTCGTAGTCCTAGAAAGACAGTTCTGCAATTTTTTGCTGAACAACCTTCAGGAATGATTTGTTGATAGTGATCGAATGTATGTGCTGAACTTTCCTGCATCAAATCGACGTTGCCTGAACAGGTGCACGGTGTGCCACGCATCAGGTGTCGAAATGATCGCAGAGTAACATGGGATGAAGTGTTTTGCTCAAGAACACAACATACCACCCGGGCCAAGAATTGAAAGCACCATCTCACGATCGTAAGTGTAACATTCCAACAACTAGGCCAAGTTCCCTCTGACAATTATCAAGTGAGTTGAATTTGGTAGACCCCATCCCCTACTAAACCAAACTTGTTAACTACACTCTGTAATATATCGCATGAGGTGGAAGTTCTTACGGATATAGATCTGGCAGCAGTCGTACAACATTGCACTTTCCTGATAATACTACAGGCGATAATGAAGCATCTTTTCATGTAGACGTTATTAAAACGTTAACGATTGCAAAGGGTGGGCGAAATGGATTTCTAGGATGATTCAGAACGAGAAAAAATATGGAATCACTCTACATTTGTGGAAAACATTTATCCTCAGCCATCTGGATTATTGCTCACAATTAAGTTCACCAATCAGTATTAAACAGTTTTAAAACTAACAGCAAAATAAATACAATTCAATGATGCTACACAAAGAAATTAGCTTCAGTACAACAGAAAGGATAGTAAAGTATGCTGTGATACATAAATGGAGGATCATAGAAAAAGCTCGCACCTTGAAAACCTTGAAGGTTTCACTTTCCCCATTAAAAGTCCGGATATCTTAGGGTTTAACAGCTCACGATTTTTCAATATTTTTTCACAAGACTTAAGAAATATATACAAGAGTGGATAGAAATTCATTTCAGGAATGTGTGAATACTTTACTATCTGATATCTCACCAAACGACTGTCTCGGCAAGAAACGCAATTGAGGATGCAGCATGAAACACCCTCATTTGCTAAAAGATGGTTATAGTTAGAGGACTGTAAAAGCAGTAACAATTGCAAGGGTGGTGTCCGGCAAGGTTACAATCATCGGGCCTGAACTAGTAAAAGTAAATAATTGAATAGTACACGCGCGCGAGCCGTGCGCGTGTGTGTATAAAACAATAGATGGATAACGGTTCATTCACTACAGCTGTTTCCAACAAGTTTTTTTTTTATGGATGAATAGAGATGAATTTGCTCTCGTCCCTTCCTGTCACCGTAATGTTTTTCTTATATTAACTACTAACTTGAGCAAGCGAATCCATTCTTTTGACTATTACTGGTCAGGCAATCATGAAGTGGCACAATTTGGTAAGGTTTAGAATGTTTTCTTTTTTTTAATGTAAAATTAATGTATTTTCCCCTGATGAAGACGTTTTTTTTTCTGCATGATGTAATATCTCTATTCATCAATAAAAATTTCGTTGGAAAAAGCTATAGTGAATGAACCATTATCCATCTGTTGTTATTCATTTGTTATTCACCTCACTCAGAACCTACTATTGGCGTGGATGTGGAGTCTATTAAGTACAGTACAATTGGTGCAGTGTGCATTCTTAAATACAAACTTGAGGCTCATAATACAAAGTTGAGTTTTAGTTAAATGTATATACAACTGGAATTATTATCTATCTGTACTTCGCTGTGCAGGTATTTGTTTGTTCCTATGATTTCGTAATATACGTGATACACTTTGTTTGACCAAACCCAGTACTTTACTCTTTACCACTTAAGTATCTGATTCACTTGAATCCCGAACTCTTATATATATACATATATATATATATATATATATATATATATATATATATATATATATATATATATATATATATATATATACACACATAAATATATATAGAAATAGATAGATAGATACATATATATATATATATATATATATTATTTTGTTTAAAAGAGTTCCAACACTGTCTGTTTTTTATGTTTTATTTATATTCCTGCAAAACCAATGTGGGATATAGAATATGGAATATACAATATATAATATAATATACAATATATAATATAAAATAAAAATGGATGGTACTATAAAATAAAGTATTGAATGTCTTATTGAATATATGGAATATGTCTTATTGAATAGATGAAATATTGAGTGTTCAATATAAAGGATTAAATATATAAATATATAAAGGCGAATATGTATTTTCTATACTTTGTGGTATTTCATATTTTCTATACCTTGTGGTATTTCATATTTTCTATACCTTGTGGTATTTCATCATGGCCGGTATGACAGACCTTAACAGTCTGTTAAAGTCTGTCATACCGGCCATGATGAAATACTACAAGGTATAGAAAATATGAAATAACACAAGGTATAGAAAATATGAAATACCACAAGGTATAGAAAATATGAAATACCACAAGGTATAGAAAATATGAAATACCACAAGGTAAAGAAAATATATATTCGCCTTTATATATTTATATATTTAATCCTTTATATTGAACACTCAATATTTCATCTATTCAATAAGACATATTCCATATATTCAATAAGACATTCAATACTTTATTTCATAGTACCATCCATTTTTATTTTATATTATATATTGTATATTATATTATATATTGTATATTCCATATTCTATATCCCACATTGGTTTTGCAGGAATATAAATAAAACATAAAAAACAGACAGTGTTGGAACTCTTTTAAACAAAATAATATATTCCTCTATACACAATCATACAAAACCCCCTTTTTTGTATTTATTTTTACTCGCATATATATATATATATATATATGTATATATATATATATATATATATATATATATATATATATATATATATATATATATATATATATATATATATATATATATATATATGTATATATATATATATATATATATATATATATATATATATATATATATATCCAAATTGAGAGAATGGAACAGCTAAATATATATATATATATATATATATATATATATATATATATATACATACATACATACATACACACATATGTATATATATACATATATATGTATGTATATATATATATATATATAAATATATTTAGCTGTTCCATTCTCTCAATTTGGATATATATATATATATATATATATATATATATATATATATATACATATATATATATATATATATATATATATATATATATATATATATATATATATATATATATATATATATATATATATATATATATATATATATGAATATATATATATATATATATATATATATATATATATATATATATATATATCGGATTAATGTAAGTTCGTCCTTTAATAACAATTTTTTCCTTAGATTTTTAATGTCTTTTCTTCGTACTTTACTTTCGAATTTTTTAATAAGTCGTATAAGTACAAAAGCTTGTATATAAATAATTAGTACATGACATAAGTTATAAAACAAAGTTCAACAAATTTGTTCATATTAATGAAATGAAGGAGATTGGATGTTAAAATGGAATTTAGTTTTTATTTTCATATTCCTATACAATTATTTTTTACAAACGGACGAAGATTTTCATAAACAGAACATCGTAATGGTCAAATTTGTACTCTTCAGTAGGTGATATTCAAAGGAAAATAAAAATGAACAAAAAGGCGTTTGAAATATAGATTTTTTTCTTAGTTATTATTTTTTAGGGGGTTTATATATTCTTTCTTCAAGTCACGCTTATTTGCATCTAGACTAAAAAACAATAGGACTTGGTTGCTAATATATCTAATATTTAATTTGATTTCCTCTCTATGAAATCCCATATTTAAAACTCCTTGAAAAAATGTTTACTGATCAAGATGCATTTGTATATATGTTCAGAATTACCAAATAAGGAACTATAATTTATTTCAAATTCATATTTCATATTTCTTAGCCATCATCTCTCATTTCTACTAAGTTTTTAAGTAAATAAGTAGTTGGTACTAGGATGTGAGAATAATTGACAGTTTGTATCGTTTTTTTATTTAAGTATTCTTTATAAATAATAGGTCAATAATTAATAGACAACAACCGGTGTTATATGTGGTAATTATTTATGCAAACACAGCTTGATAAATTCAAAATGAACTTTACGAAATATGTACAATATGTATAAAGATGTATAAAAAGGAACTACTTACGTGATTGTCTTAATATATAATAAATAAAAAATATATAATAATATATAATCAGATATTGAGCTATTTTGTATATAAGAAAAGTTTCGTATAATAAATGTTATTGTGTAGATGTATGGCGAAAATAATTTTTATAGAGAGGAAATCAAAACAAAAAAAAAACAGGTGTGAATTTATGAGTAATGTAGGGGAGATAATTGAAATACCTGGATATTCTATAAATAACATACTTACACAGAGGTACATATACATAATTAAATACACGTACACACACCCATAATAAAATTAGTTAAATTAATTTCAATTGTATTTTGTTTTGGAGAAATAAGGCTTGAACTTTCATTATAGTAGTATCTATGGAAGACCGGTGGGATTATGATTTATATGGACTTAAATACTGGTCGCAATTTAGCATATAATTTCTGTTATTGCAGTTTACTATTAATACCTATACAATGTACATTGGTTTATATGTCTCTTTGTTGTAGTTTTATTAAAGTTAGTGTTTAATCCTGCCTATATATTGATTGATTGAAATAATGTGGTCATTAAGTTTTTACTTTTATATTATACTACGGAAGACGATAGGGATTATAATTTTTGTATGACTTAATAGAGTTGCCGCTGTTTAGTTACATATTTAGGAGGGGTTGTAATTTACTTATTGAATTTATTTATCAATACGGTTGAACATAGGGTAAATGTGTTTGAAAGTTGTGGTTTCTTTGGTTTCTTTGTTCCCAAACAACACTTATTTTAGTGCTGTTGACACCGCCGGATTGAATGGTACTGCCCAGGTGTCGAAACGATAATGATATCCATGGGGCAGCTGATGATGGAGGTATGTTGGATTGTTGGTATGGCTGTGGAATAGTATTATAACACATCCTATTGATACACACACACATACACACACACATACTTATACAATGCGTGTACATTCATAGATACACACACACACACACATATATATATATATATATATATATATAAATATACATATATAAAAATACAAACACACAGAGATGGACATGCATATATACATACATACATTAAAACAGAAAAGCCGCTAGATTCATATCTCAAAAGATATACACATATATATACACACATATTCTTACATACACATCCAAAAATCGATATATAGATATAGAAGTTAGATATTTACTGATAGGGCATTTACTTCTTGAATATTCTATGATATAAATAAATTCAATAAAATTCAATAAAAATTTACAAGAGAATATTACTATTCGTTCCTATGGATTTACAAAGAGAAAAATTAATAAATGCAAATGTATAAATAATAAAAAAAAACCATATACTGTAAAGTATACCTATACCCTCTTATACATACGTATATATTCACTTATACACACACACACATATATATATATATATATATATATATATATATATATATATATATATATATATATATATATATATATATATATATATATATATATATACATACATATACATGTACACACATATGTACACATATACATGTACACACATATATACACACATAGGTATAGTACATGGAAAAATGCGAGCATGAAAAGTGATATTCTTAAGATTATAAACCTGGAAAAGTACAGAGCAAGTTATTACACCTGTAAAAGTATAGGACAAGCTATTACTTCTAGTAAAGTAAAGAATAAGAAACTTTTTACTTGAAATATTGCAGCAAAGAATGCCAGTTTTTCAAATTTATCACTCTTTAGAGTTCTCATATTTTAAATTTATTGTACAAAACTGTTCAGCTAATTTGTAAGTTTGTCTAATTAGTCACTTTTTTCTGTATTTAAGGTAGTAAATTAGCCAAATTCTACTTAAATAAGTATAGTGTTATTTGTAAACTATAATAAAATAAGTTTTAATATTCAAATTTTAATTTTAGCTGCAATATTTTAAGTAAGAAGTTTCTTATTCTTTACTTTACTTGAAGTAATAGTTTGTCCTATACTTTTACAGGTGTAATAACTTGTCCTGTACTTTTCCAGGTTTATAATCTTAAGAATATTACTTTTTATGCTCGCATTTTTCCATGTAATCCATGATTTTTCCAGGCATTGCTGTTATAAGATAATTAATAATGTGTCAATTAAAAATTTAGGATTTTACCTGATAAAATACTGGGTAGGGGGATACATTGGCTGCTATTTTTAGCGTGTCGAGCAACCGGGTAGAGGCTTTCATTGGTTTGATTGCATGATGAGATTTTTTTTACACATATATGTATAATATGCATATATATCATCGGCAGAAGTTAGAGAGTAAGTCAAAAGCTGAGAGTTTCGTGTATTGGCACTTATCAAACACGAATTTGTCCATTGTCACTCTGTAACTTGTAACGAAATAACTTCTAAAATACAAAATTTTGTCAAAAACGTTAAGAGTAAAACCTGTTGTATGTGACACATTGTACCAGTATCGGAAGTTTCAAAGTGTTTAGTTAAAATAAATTAATTGAATAATCTGTACGTCAAATTAAATAGATCCGAAGTGGATAAAAAGCAAAGTCGACCTCGGCGGAATTTGAACTCAAAAATGTAAAAAAACAGGTGAAATACCGATAAGCATTTCGCCCGACACGCTAACGTTGCTACCAAGTCATCGCCTTAGTACGTTAACATTCATTTTAGTAGTATATTCTTTATTTATTCTTGCTGCTAAGCGTGACTTCCTTACTCTCTTACTGAATTCCTCATACATTTTTCTATCCTTTAAGCCTAAGAAAAGTATACTTTTATGTTAAAATTTAAAAGTTTATGTTAATTGAAGGTGAATAGGTGCCTTACTGCCCACCTTGAGGTCGCAGATATTTTGACATAGCTTTTTTTCTATTGAACCAAATCTCAAACTATTTATGCCAAAGTGTAGCTGAGGAGGTGTCCTCTGAATTAGTGGTGAAGCTTGGAAGCTACCGTGGTTGAATGATATATTTTATACATACATACATACACACATATACACACATATATACATGTATACATATATATATATATATATATATATATATATATATATATATATATATATATATATATATGTATATATATATATATATATATATATATATATACATATATATATATATATATATATATATATATATATATATATATATATACATACATACATATCCGTATGTACACATACATACAGACATACATGGACATACACACATATATACACATATAACCATACAGATCGACATACATATGCACTTTGAGATAGGATATACATTTACCAAAAATATATACTGAATTAAATGTGTACATATAGACATGTACATACCTAGATATACATACATATACACATACAAAACAACCACAAATAAGAAAATACAAATGGTAAAAGATTTTCTCATACCTACATATTTGCCCGATAGGAATATATTCTACATGTTTAATCATTCTATATAGCAATTATAAATTGTGTATATGCTACTTTGATCTACACACTCTCCGAGAATAAGTCTATTTATTCTTGTGTGTGTTTAGGGGCATACACTCTTACTCTATATACTAGCAATGGATAAGTGTAATTTATATACATATGTATGTGTGTGTGTATATATATATATATATATATATATATATATATATATATATATATATATATATATATATATATATATAAATATGTATGTATGTATGTATGTATGTATGTATACACACACACGCACGGTATAGTCCTCCTATTTCAGGAAATTCTTCCTTAAGTTTATGTAGTAAACAGATTCCAACTATATCGGTTACCTGGGCGGAGTCATGTGCACCCATTGGTGTATCAAAATAATCTAGTGTGTCTTTTCTTGCCCGATAGTTACCTTCGTGGAATATCACTGTTTTCTTTGCTGCGAGTATGATTTTTATTTCTTCCATGGACAAGTTTGTTCTATTCTTAGCAAATATTAGTGCCTTATTTAATAGATAATCGATAATGTCTATTTGTATAAATTTACATTTATTCTTGCCTTGAATCTGTGTAAATCAATTAATTGCATCTTGTGTTCTTGACCGTAGGCTAAATTTAATTTTACTTTTTAGAGAATGAGTATGTTTATAATTATTTTGCTAAGTTTTCCAAGTTCCGATTTACAGAGGCATATCAGTTTAAAGTTAGGATCTATTTCAATGTTTCCTTTATGGTCTTTTAGGCTTATTCTTGGTCTAGAAGGTTCATAAATCTCAGTTATGTCTTCAATTTTGTATTCATTCATTATTTTCTTAGCTTCCAGATGAACAGATCAGAGAACATTTTTATTTACTATTTTGTATTTTTTAAGTATTTCTTTATGTAACAGCTCGTGGTGTAGTTTCAAGTCTACATTATACAAATTTCCAGTTTTGGTCACCTGGACGATCATACATTTCATTCTCTTAAGTTCATTTACTTTGTTCTTTAATTTTCTTGAACAAAGTGTTTGTTCTTGAAGGGATTTTTCTTAAACTTAAAATTTTTTTTACTAATTTCCATGAATCATCTTCAAAAATTTCCAATGTTTTGCTGATTGGGGGAACTTTTCTTGATATAAAGTTTCTTCTAATTTTGTTAAGTTCTTCATTGATATTTTCTTTAATATTTTCTTCCATGTTTAGTTACTCATCGTGACGTAGTGCCTTTCATTTCATTCTTTTTGTTAATTCATGGAATTTAATAATTATGTCTTTGATGTACTCCTTGCGAGTGCGTATCGGTACGTCTTTAAGTGATGTATCCATTTCAATCTTCTTCATTTTCACTAGAAATCAGATTCTTTATTAATAATTTTATCATTATTATTAATAGTATAAATTTATATATTATATATATTTATCGGGTGAATGTAAGTTCGTCCTTTAATAGGAATTTTTCCTTAGATTTTTCATGACTTTTCTTCATAATTTACTTTCGAATTTATTTTTTAAAAGTCGTATAGGTATGAAAACTTGTATAGAAATAATTAGTATATGTAGTATATGACTTTACTTATTAAACAAAGTTCAACAAATTTATATTTATTCATATTAATAAAATGAAGGAGATTGGATGTTAAAATGAATTTTATTTATTTTCATATTCCTATACAATTGTTTCTTACAAATGGACCAAGATGTTCATAAATAGAATATCGTAATGGTCAAATTTGCAATTTCAGAAGGTGGTATTTAAAAGAAAATATAAATGTACAGCAAGACGTTTAAAATATACGTGGAACTTTTCTTAGCTATCATTATTTTTTAGGGGATTTATATATTCTTTCTGCCAGTCACGCTTGTTGTCTGCCCTACATTACTCTTAATTTCACACCATTTTTTTTCTAGATTTCCTCTCGGTAAAAATTATATTCGCCATACATTTATACAATGATATCTATTACAAGAAACTTTTCTTATATACAAAATAGCTCAATATCTGATTATATATAATTTTTTTTATATATTAAGACAATCACGTAAGTAGTTCCCTTTTATACATTATTACTCATATTGTACATATTTGGTGAAGTTAATTTTAAATTTATCAAGGTGAGTTTAGATAAATAATTACCACATATAACACGTGTTTTTGTCTATTAATTATTGATCTATTATTTATAAAAAATACTTTAATAAAAAACTATATAAACTATCGATTATTGTCACATCCTAGTACCAACTACCTATTTACATAAAAACTAAGCAGAAATGAGAGATGAGAGTTCAGATATAATAAATATGATTTTAAAATAACATATAGTTCTTTATTTGGTAATTCCGAACGTACATACAAATACATCTTGACCAGTAAAAAATTTTTAAGGAGTTTTAAATAGAGATACATATGGGATTTCATAGAGAGGAAATCAAATTAAATATTAGATATATTAGCACCTAAGTCCTATTATTTTTTAGTCTAGATGCAAATAAACGTGACTGGAAGAAAGAATATATAAACCCCCTAAAAAATAATGATAAATAAGAAAAAAATCAATGTACATTTTAATCGTCTTTTTGTTCATTTTTATTTTCCTTTAAATATCACCTACTGAAGAGTACAAATTTGACCATTACAACGTTCTATTTATGAAAGTCTTCGTCCATTTGTAAGTAACAATTGTATAGGAATATGAAAATAAAAGCTAAAATCCATTTTAACATCCAATCTCCTTCATTTCATTAATATGAATAGATATAATTTTAACTTTCTTAAGTTAAGTGATAATCTGTTTATATATATAAATATATATATATATATATATATATATATATACATATGTGTGAGTGTGTGTGTATGTATGTATATGTATATATATATATGTATATATATGTGTGTGTGTGTGTGTGTGTGTGTGTGTGTACTTATCGATAAAATTTTACATTTTTTGATCGACTGGCAGATATAAACACTGGTCAGCAAATATTTTTGTTCGCTTAAATTATAAAGGAAGTCAGTGCCCTGTTTAGCCTTCAAAATCCAGGTACTTCTGGCCGACGAAACACAACATGTTGTAAAATGGAGAACATGTTCTCCTGTGACGCGCACAACAGTGACTGCCTACTTTGCGTTTGAAACTGCTTGAACGTATTAAGAATAAATATGCAAGTCTTCGTTATGTGTGTGTATGCGTGTTTGTGTATGTGTGTGCGTCTGTGTGTGCGCGTAAGCGTGTGCGTGTGCGTGCGTGTGCCTGCGAGCGTGCGTGTATATGCGTGTGAGTTGTTTTGCATGCATGTCTACCTTGTGATTAGAAACTACAAAACAAAATCACACGAAATCACGTTTTATTTGCCACATCACAAGGTGGCCTGGTATAAGATATTTTGAGAAACAGTAGCCAAATCTCCTTTAAACCATATTCTCTGTCGAAAGAAGAACAGAAAGTTGAAACGCGAAATGTCGATTCTCCTTTCTTCCTTCCTGTCTTTCTTTCTTTCCTTCTTTCTTTCTCACACTCTTTCTCTCTCCCTCTCTCTATTTCTCTCTAATTATGGCTGTACATTTTATGGGCTGTTAAAACTGTCTTCCACATTCAATCTCTCTGTTGTCTTCCAAATTTGCATTCTCACTCTTTGTCTCTCTCTCTCCCTCTCTCTGCTTGAGTGGAATATCAAAAGAAATAGAGAATGAGAGAAACAATCAAGATTAAATCCTTATTGACGACGGAAGTAGTATTAGTGCAAAGCAGTAATTTGTATATTATACTTAAAGCCTACATGTCATTGAACGCCTGAGAAACTGCGGTATTTGTCTCGAGAAAGAATTTCTTATAAAAGTATTTTGTTAATATAGCAGTAGCAGACGAAAATCGTAGCGGTGGTGACGTTCCTAAAAAGATTCTATGCGTTTTTGAGCTTTATTAGTCGCAAGTAACCCCTAGCAAAGGCATGCCAAAACAAATTTAACCTCTCCTGGTATAGAGAGATATTTAGATAGAATCAGGAGACGAGTGGTGGTGAGCGATGGCGATGATAGTAGTGATATCTTTGAGGGACATTAAATTTTGGTTTTTTTCTTCTCTTCAGTCTGACTTTAACCTTTATCTCTCTTTCTCTCTCTCTCTCTCTCTCTCTCTCTCTCTCTCTCTCTCTCTCTCTCTCTCCATACACACACACACAGCGGAATAGAGATAGATAGGTAAGATAGACACACATCTTGAGAAATTTAGAAAAAAGACATGAAGAGAGTAATGCATCCGCATTAGTAGCGATATTCTTTCGAACATTCTGTCTTCCCTAACTGCTTCTCTCTCTCTCTTTTCTCTCTCTCTCTCTCTCTCTCTCTCTCTCTCTGTCTCTCTCTCTCTCCGGCATAATAAAGTAGAGAAAAATAGAACTTGAGACACAGACATACACGCACGCACACACAGATGTGTGTAATTATGTATGCATGTATGTATGTATGTATGTATGTATGTATGTATGTATGTATGTGTGGAGGCGCAATGGCCCAGTGGTTTGGGCAGCGGACTCGCGATCATAGGATCGCGGTTTCGATTCCCAGACCGGGCGTTGTGAGTGTTTATTGAGCGCAAACATCTAAAGCTCCACGAGGCTCCGGCAGGGGATGGTGGCGAACCCTGCTGTACTCTTCCACCACAACTTTCTCTCACTCTTTCTTCCTGTTTCTGTTGTGCCTGTAATTCAAAGGGTCAGCCTTGTCACACTGAGTCACGCTGAATATCCCCGAGAACTACATTAAGGGTACACGTGTCTGTGGAGTGCTCAGCCACTTGCACGTTAATTTCACGAGCAGGCTGTTCCGTTTATCGGATCAACTGGAACCCTCGACGTCATAAGCGACGGAGTGCCAACAACAATGTATGTATGTGCATATATATGTAAGAAAGCGAACAGGGAAGATAGTGCTTGCGATGATACCTCTGGTTTCCAAACTGAATCATACGTTAATACATTATTGGACTTTAAATTCCTAACAGTGTGTATTTAGATTACAAGTTTTAGTAATCCGTCAGTTTATATTTACTGTAAATGTTGCAGTAATAGATAAATGTATCATTATTATTATTTTTATTATTATTATTATTATTAGTAGTAGTAGTAGTAGCAGTAGTAGTAGTAGTAGTAGTAGTAGTAGTAGTAGTAGTAGTAGTAGTAGTAGTTGTAGTAGTAGTTGTAGTAGTAGTAGTAGTAGTAGTAGTAGTCGTAGTAGTAAGGCTGTGAACTAGCTGAATCGTTACCGCGCCGCACAAAAAGCTTTGCGGTATTTCGTCCCTTTTTACGCTCTGAGTTCATATGACGTCTAGGTGGACTCTGCCTTTCATCTTTTCGAGGTCGATAAAATAAATACCAGTTGAGCACTGTGATTGATGTAATCGATTTACCTCTCCTCCAAAATTGCTGGCCTTGTGCTAAAATTTGAAACCGCCACTATACACACCATGTATGCATGTGTGTGTGTGTGTGTGTGTGTGTGTGTGTGTGTGTGTGTGTGTGTGTGCGTGTGTATGTGAAAAACTGCTTTTAAATTTAAACATTTGAAAAAAACACCATTTCAAATATGACCAGATTAACCAATACGAAAGATACGAAATAGATGTTTGTGTAAGCGGTATATAGTTACATGGATAACATCTAAACATGTAACTATATACCACAAACATGTGTTTAAATAGCTGATTATGGCCGCAAGTGCTTACACGCAAAAACTCTCTTCACGTCATCCATAAGGTGCATGTTAAATTTTGTGGGGTAAAGTAAACTTTTCCGTAATAACAGAAATCTGTTTTCTCTTAAAAGCATCTCCTCTATATCAGTAAAATTATTTTCATTCTGAAAATAGTAATCAATATATGTCCTCAGCAAAAAAATATAAGCAATACGAAACACAAACACTTACGTCACTATATTTTTTTCCTTTTTTCTCAGTGGGGTGATGAATTTCCTTATTTAAATGTGTTAGCAATGGTTAAGTTTGGGTTTGTATTTTTGAATGAAAAAGGTTTCCTTATTTAATCTAATCTGTGTTGGTGCTTTAATGGCACATTAATAGAAAGGAAAGATTATAAATTGTGGTAGCATTTGTTTTGCGCATTTCTCAATATGATCACTAAAAGGTATCATTCGGTATTCTAGGCATGCAATCTGCTGGCGGTGCAGAGTGCATCTACGTCTGAGCGATAATCCTGTGGATCCTATGTAGTTCTCGTGGCAGCCCGAGCATCTTATTACATAAATAAGATTTTCTGAGGCACAAGTAAAGTTAGATTTAACTTTGAATTTGTGTCCCTCTTTGAAGAGGAATTCTGAACCTTCTAGAATGTTTGGGCATGTTGCACAATTTGGTCGACCACATTTTTTTACTTTCGCATCTGTTGTTTCGGAAAATAATTTTGCCTTTGTGAGGATCTTTTTCAGTGATTTTGGTTGTTTGTGGCTTTTGATGATTTTGTGTGTGTGTAAAATTTCCTTTAATTTGGGGTCCTTATGTAGCATTGGTATGTTTTGGGTGATGATGGTGAAGGCTTCTTTGTTTCTGGGGTTGTATGTGGATATGTACGGCAGTATTTTCGGGGAATGTGTGTTGCTGTGTTTAACTTTTCTTAAGTTTTCTATGTTAATTTGTGATGCACGTCTGATTCCATCCTCTATGAGTTGAACTGGGTAGTGTCTGTCAATTAGTGTGTTTTTGAGTTCTTGTAGTCTGTAGTCTCTAGTCTTTTGTTCTGACACTATTGTGCATATCCTTCTTGCAAGGTTGAAGGGGATGTTTGTCTTGGTGTGTCTTGGGTGGCATGAATCAAATAGTAGATATTGTTTGGCGTCTGTGGTTTTGTAAAATATGTCCGTTTCTATTTTTAGGTTTACTTTTTTAATTAGTATATCCAAGAATGGGAGCTCCTTTTGGTTGTACTCCATTGTGAACTGTATGTTTGGGTTGACACTGTTCAATAGACTTTTGAATTTCAAGAGTTCATCTGTGTTTTCATTCCAGAGTATGAAACAGTCGTCCACGAACCTTTTCCAATTTTCTTTTATGTATTGGGAAAGGGTGTTTCCAAAGGTGGATAAAGATTCCTGGTATATTATTATTTCCAAGTAACCCATCGTTAGGTTCGCAATGACTGGAGCTGCCCTAGTGCCCATTAGTGCCCATAGCAATTCCCGATTTTTGTCGGTAGAAAGTATTGTCAAACATGAAGTGGTTGTTTCGTAAGATGAATTCAACCGATTTAGTAATGAATTCTTTACTGATCCTGTTTGGGATTTCTTTCTGGAATTGATCCAGCCAGAATTGAATTGCCTCAAGTCCATAATTATGAGGTATACTGGTGTATAAATTAATCACGTCAACGAGAACTACATAGGGTCCACAGGATTATCGCTCAGACGTAGATGCACTCTGCACCGCCAGCAGATTGCATGCCCAGAATACCGAATGATACCTTTTAGTGATCATATTGAGAAATGCGCAAAACAAATGCTACCACAATTTATAATCTTTCCTTTCTATCAATGTGCCATTAAAACACCAACACAGATTAGATTAAATAAGGAAACCTTTTTCATTCAAAAATACAAACCCAAACTTAACCATTGCTAATACATTTAAATAAGGAAATTCATCACCCCACTGAGAAAAAAGGAAAAAAATATAGAACAAAACCATGGTAAATTAATCAAATTCTACCACCTCCTAGATTTCGATTATCTCCCCTATACCGGAAGAAATCCCTAATTACCTCCCCGTATCAAGAACTCTTCTTTTTCAGACTGGAACGAACACGTTACAATGAAGTAGAGAAATTTGAAAAGACAACACGAAACCGGTTATTTCTCAAAATACAATGTTTATATACCAAAAAGATTTTATAACATATTTCTAACATTTTTCTGACATAATTTAAATATATACTTTAACCATGTAATACAAGCCTTCTGTAGTTTTTTCACTCTTATTATCTTTTATACATCCAACCACGTGCTTTCACATACCAACTTTCTCACACACACACACACACACACACACACACACACACACATATATATATATATATGTATATATATATATATATATATATATATATATATATATATATATATATATATATATATATATATATATATATATATATATATATATATATATATATATAAACTTGCACGAAGCGTAATGATGCTTAATGAGCATCTACCTGCTAGAAATAAGAGCTAAGTCTTAAATAATCCACCGTAGCGCACCAATATTTCATTTATATATTTTTACGCACCATGTGCTCTGATTTTGGCGCAAAACAAAACCAGTTGCACAGTCAGAGACTAACGTGAACAGTCATGGATTTAAGCTGGTAGTCCACACTGACGAGGCTCAAGGTTGAATAACCAAAAGCCGAAACCCGGTTTGTGGATATCCCTAATTGCATAATATTTTTATTTGTGCTATTAAATGTTTTAATTCTCTCTGTTTTCCTCGCATACTGTTTTTCTCTGTTATATTGGTGCGCTACGGTGGATTATTTAAGACTTAGCTCTTATTTCTAGCAGGTAGATGCTCATTAAGCATCATTACGCTTCGTGCAAGTTTATATTTCATAGCTCCTTAAAGCTATCATAACTGCGTTCCACCCATGCCACTACTGGTGATATCATCAAATTTTGAATTTATCCACAGATGATATGAACAGTAGTGACATCTAACTTCAAATCTCAGTGTTTGAATATTTCATTTATATATATATATATATATATATATATATATATATATATATATATATATATATATATATATATATATATGTGTGTGTGTGTGTGTGTGTGTGTGTGTGTGTGTGTGTGTGTGTGTGTGTGTATACACGTATATACACATACATATATAGGTATGTACCGTAAATCCTCGAGTATAATCCGCATCTTTTTCCCAAAATTTAAAGGTCAAAATCCCTAGTGCGTACTATATACAAGGTTTAAAATGAAAGATATTTTCTAAGCAATGTCCGAGTCTCTATTTGCTGTCCAGCAATGCTTATTCAGACACATTTTGTGATGTCGGGCGCGAAAATAGCTTAAGCTATATTTTTTTTTCACTGACGATTTTGCTGTTATTTCTTTATTTTCTGCAAACAAAGTGCACAAAAAAGCTACACGTTTGCATTATGTTATATATACAATAATAATAAAGGACGTTATCGTATATATGCTTACAAACCAAGGACGTTATATCGACCTCCTTCACTTAAGTTAGAGAAGGGATGCGTATTATACACAAGGTTTAGGTTTTTCAGAGCTACAGCCCCCTAAAAACCCCCTGCGTATTATACTCAAGGGCGGACTATACTCGAAGATTTACGGTATACACACACACACACACACACACACACACACACACACACACACACACACACACACACACACACACATATATATATATATATATATATATATATATATATATATATATATATATATATATATATATATATATATATATATATATGTATTATATATATATATTCCCACCACAAATCTTACATTAATATATATGTATGTATGTATATACACGCCGATATATATGTATATATATATATATATATATATATATAGTGTAGTATATTGCCACTTAAGTGTGGCTGACCCCTAGGGGTGGATGTTACTGTTGCTTTTAGCCCCAGGAGGACATCTCCTCCAGCTGGCTTATCGACACACGACTGTGTCCTGTTTGCCAAGGGAAGTTATCCCTCTCACCACGATCTGCAGCACGAACGGATCCGGATTTCAGGGTTATTTCCCTTCGTCGGCGTTCGATAGCTGCTGACCTTGGTGAGAGAGACAAAAACCTGGCAATCTTATATCTACTTTTCCAGTGAAATTCTTCACTGATATCGAAAAGGTGAAAACAAGCAATGTTAATTCTCTAAATGAAGTATTAACAGTAACTGCACGATAAAGTGTAGTATATTGCCACTTAAGTGTGGCTGACCCCTAGGGGTGGATGTTACTGTTGCTTTTAGCCCCAGGAGGACATCTCCTCCAGCTGGCTTATCGACACACGACTGTGTCCTGTTTGCCAAGGGAAGTTAATACTTCAAAATAACCCCGGCAGCTATCGAACGCCGACGAAGGGAAATAACCCTGAAATCCGGATCCGTTCTTGCTGCAGATCGTGGTGAGAGGGATAACTTCCCTTGGCAAACAGGACACAGTCGTGTGTCGATAAGCCAGCTGGAGGAGATGTCCTCCTGGGGCTAAAAGCAACAGTAACATCCACCCCTAGGGGTCAGCCACACTTAAGTGGCAATATACTACACTTTATCGTGCAGTTACTGTTAATACTTCATTTAGAGAATTAACATTGCTTGTTTTCACCTTTTCGATATCAGTGAAGAATTTCACTGGAAAAGTAGATATAAGATTGCCAGGTTTTTGTCTCTCTCACCAAGGTCAGCAGCTATCGAACGCCGACGAAGGGAAATAACCCTGAAATCCGGATCCGTTCGTGCTGCAGATCGTGGTGAGAGGGATAACTTCCCTTGGCAAACAGGACACAGTCGTGTGTCGATAAGCCAGCTGGAGGAGATGTCCTCCTGGGGCTAAAAGCAACAGTAACATCCACCCCTAGGGGTCAGCCACACTTAAGTGGCAATATACTACACTTTATCGTGCAGTTACTGTTAATACTTCATTTAGAGAATTAACATTGCTTGTTTTCACCTTTTCGATATCAGTGAAGAATTTCACTGGAAAAGTAGATATAAGATTGCCAGGTTTTTGTCTCTCTCACCAAGGTCAGCAGCTATCGAACGCCGACGAAGGGAAATAACCCTGAAATCCGGATCCGTTCTTGCTGCAGATCGTGGTGAGAGGGATAACTTCCCTTGGCAAACAGGACACAGTCGTGTGTCGATAAGCCAGCTGGAGGAGATGTCCTCCTGGGGCTAAAAGCAACAGTAACATCCACCCCTAGGGGTCAGCCACACTTAAGTGGCAATATACTACACTTTATCGTGCAGTTACTGTTAATACTTCATTTAGAGAATTAACATTGCTTGTTTTCACCTTTTCGATATCAGTGAAGAATTTCACTGGAAAAGTAGATATAAGATTGCCAGGTTTTTGTCTCTCTCACCAAGGTCAGCAGCTATCGAACGCCGACGAAGGGAAATAACCCTGAAATCCGGATCCGTTCTTGCTGCAGATCGTGGTGAGAGGGATAACTTCCCTTGGCAAACAGGACACAGTCGTGTGTCGATAAGCCAGCTGGAGGAGATGTCCTCCTGGGGCTAAAAGCAACAGTAACATCCACCCCTAGGGGTCAGCCACACTTAAGTGGCAATATACTACACTTTATCGTGCAGTTACTGTTAATACTTCATTTAGAGAATTAACATTGCTTATATATATATATATATATATATATATATATATATATATATATATATATATATATATATACATACACACATATATACATATATATATCGGCGCGTATATACATACATACATATATATTAATGTAAGTTTTGTGGTGGGAATTACGTTGCCATATGGTTTCATTAGGTGATAAATAAAACGGAAAAGTTTTTGTCATATCACATACCTAAAACGGAAATGAGACTGATATGTAATTCTGGTGCATGACAATTATATTTGAAACAATGTTGTGTGAAACGATAACAAACAAATAAATGGAACAGGAAAACTATTAACATGCGGTGATATTGCCACCTGCCAAGTGAGAAAGAAACAATAGTGCCATGCAGCATTTAAGTAATTAGCAACAATATTATCATGTGGTAACGGTGTTACATGACAAAGGAGATGCGAGCAATATTGACAGGTAGCGACAGACAAGAACAACAGCATCATGTTACATGACAGATGAGACAGGAAAAATATTACCGTGTGATGACATTATCACATGACAAATAAAACAGAAACAATATTTTCGTGTAGCACTGTCATACGGCATGAAATAGAAATAATATTATCATGTGCTGACATTGTCGCATGAGGAATGGGACAGGAACACTGTTATCATGTGATGAGATCATTACGTAATAGATGAGTCAGGTAAAATATTGTCACGTGGGAACATTGTCACATGAAATGTGATACAGGAACAATATTGGTACGTGGTGATATCGTCACATGAAAAACCGATACAGGAACAATATTAACATGTAGTAACATTGTCACATGACAAATGAGATAGGAGAAATATTAACATGTGGTGACATTGTGGCGTGACAGACGAGACAGGAAAAATATTGACCATGTGGCAACATTGTCACATGACAAATGATAACGGAACACTCATTCCATGAAGTGGCATAGTCATATGACAAAGGAGGGAGAACAACATGGCATGTGGTGATATTGTCAGATGAGGAATAAGACACGAAAAAAACTATTGCCATGTGGTGACAGTGTCACATGACAAATAAAACTGGAACAATATTGTCATGTGTGACAACGTCACATGACAAGGTAGCCATGAGAAATGTTTGGAACTCGTTTGATATAAAAGATTTATTTTGTATAAAGACTTATGTAGTTTTAGTTTATTTTTTAATCAAGAACTAAATCATGTTAGAACGAATGTTAACCTTATTATATAATAGGGAACAGATGGTTTCTCCTTCGTTCTTTCTTACTTTCTATCATTTATTTTTCTCCGTCCTTTCGCTGTCTCTCCTTCCCCCCTCTCCTCTCTTCTCTCTTTCTTTCTTTCTTTCTTTCATACTCACTTTCACTCGTTCTTTCTTTCTGCATCTCTGCCCACATCTCACTCTTTCAAAGTTTGACTGATTATCCGCCTCCTTCAAATTTGTCTTCCATACGCACGCACCAGTCACGCACAAACACACTCCCTCACCCCATCTCCCTTTCTTTTCATTCTCTTTCTCGCATTCTCTTTTTGTCTTTTATACTATATTTATTTTTCTCCTTTTTCTTCCTCTCGTTTTCTCTAAAATTCCCTCTGTCTGTCTCTTTTACTCTTTCTTTCTTCCCCCTCTCTCACCCTCTCTCTCTCTCACATCGGTCGTCTTTCATTTTCGTTTTAAAGACATCCTCTGGAAATAGTGAATGTCCTGTATATATTTGTATTATGTTTATATAATGCAGCCTACGTAAATAAAAACCAAATATGTAACATGTCTATAATGAAGTGGACACTTAGTAAAATGAATAAAATATACGGAAATTTGAAATGAAATAAATATATAAGCACTGAGAGAGAGAGAGAGAGAGAGAGAGGGAGAGAGAGAGAGAGGGAGAGAGAGAGAGAGAGAAAGAGAGAGAGAGAGAGAGAAAGAGAGAGAGAAAGAGAGAGAGAGAGAGAGATGGAGAGAGAGATGGAGAGAGAGAGAGATGGAGAGAGAGAGAGATGGAGAGAGAGAGAGATGGAGAGAGAGAGAGATGGAGAGAGAGAGAGATGGAGAGAGAGAGAGATGGAGAGAGAGAGAGATGGAGAGAGAGAGAGATGGAGAGAGAGAGAGATGGAGAGAGAGAGAGATGGAGAGAGAGAGAGATGGAGAGAGAGAGAAAGAAAGACATACATACAGATAGATAGATAGATAGATAGATAGATAGATAGATAGATAGATAGATAGATAGATAGATAGATAGATAGATGGGCATAAAGAGAGAGACAGACAAACATAAAGACAGACAGACGGCCAGACAGACAGTCAGACAGACCGTCAGACAGACAGACAGACAGACAGACAGACAGACAGGTAGATAGATAGATAGATAGATAGATAGATAGATAGATAGATAGATAGATAGATAGATAGATAGACAGATGGATGGATAGACAGTGGGGTGAATTAACAACTGATGAAATCTTAGTTACTCTCCAAGGATGAATACTGATTTTTTTTGTTCCAAAGAAAGAGAGAAGAATCAACTTCAGTGTTGGATTTGTATTTCATTTATCGACCTGAAAGGATGAAAGGGAATGTCGAAGTCAGAGCCCAGTGGTGTCAAATATATGGATTCAAGTAATCTGGTAGTACTCATAAAAAAAGCTGAAAGTGTATCTTGGGTACTGGATTTGCAAACTCCTTATCAATGGTCCATAGATGTCCTCTTTCTCTTGCATTTTTCTAACATTCATATCCAGAGAATAGCTGATTTCCACAACAGAGCATATATTTTCTTTGTGGTCCCATGTATGTATGTATGTATGTATGTATGTGTGGAGGCGCAATGGCCCAGTGTTTAGGGCCAGTGCAATGGCCCAGTGTCATAGGATCGCGGTTTCGATTCCCAGACCGGGCGTTGTGAGTGTTTATTGAGCGCAAGCACCTAAAGCTCCACGAGGCTCCGGCAGGGGATGGTGGCGAACCCTGCTGTACTCTTTCACCACAACTTTCTCTCACTCTTACTTCCTGTTTCTGTTGTGCCTGTAATTCAAAGGGTCAGCCTTGTCAC
The DNA here is from genome assembly GCF_046866305.1 of Octopus bimaculoides. Taxonomy (NCBI): domain Eukaryota; kingdom Metazoa; phylum Mollusca; class Cephalopoda; order Octopoda; family Octopodidae; genus Octopus; species Octopus bimaculoides. Next base: position 63,788,741 of record NC_142930.1, read on the forward strand.
ACTGTGTCACGCTGAATATCCCCGAGAACTACGTTAAGGGTACACGTGTCTGTGGAGTGCTCAGCCACTTGCACGTTAATTTCACGAGCAGGCTGATCCGTTGATCGGATCAACTGGAACCCTCGTCGTCGTAAGCGACGGAGTGCCAACAAACATGTATGTATGTATGTATGTATGCATGTATGTATGTATGTATGTATGTATGTATGCATGTATGTATGTATGTATATATGCATGTTTTATACTCTTCTATTTTTAGAAGCTGGTTTCTTATATAGATAAGCGTTATCGTTAGGATGTAGATAACAAAATCAATCTCATGTTGAACTCGAGAAATGTATTGCATATTTTTACTGTTCTGCTTACAGACTGTAATTATAACGTGCGAGTTAGCTGGTTGATCTTAAGAGTTATTTTTGACTAGCTACCTGCCTGAAAAGTTGTGAAGGAAAATATCTTGTTTTATTAATCATACTTTAAATCATGACCATTATTAGTGTATGAATTAAGGATTTCCATTCTCTCCCCAAGAACCAACGTTCAGACATATTTTGCTCTAGGCAGTTTAGTACGTATTCTGTTGCTCCAATCATGATATGTATAAGTTGAAAGTCTACCTTGGGCAGTAGATTTGCAAACTCCTTATCTGTGATACATAGATGTCTTCTTTCTCTTGTATTTTTCTGACCTCATTGATATCCAGAGGGTAGCTGTTTTCCATAACAGCATATATTTTTAGCCGATTGTATTTTAACTTGGTGGTGCTTGTAATTTTTAAGTTCCACTAATATTTTTCGAACCAATGGAATGTATGTATGTATGTATGTATGTATGTATGTATGTATGTATGTATGTATGTATGTATGTATGTATGTATGGAAAGTGGCCCAGTGTTTAGGGCAGCGGACTTGCGGTCATAGGATCGCGGTTTCGATTCCCAGACCGGGCGTTGTGTGTGTTTATTGAGCGAAAACACCTAAAGCTCCACGGGGCTCCGGCAGGGGATGGTGGCGAACCCTGCTGTACTCTTTCACCACAACTTTCTCTCACTCTTTCTTCCTGTTTCTGTTGTGCCTGTAATTCAAAGGGCCAGCCTTGTCACACTGTGTCACGCTGAATATCCCTGAGAACTACGTTAAGGGTACACGTGTCTGTGGAGTGCTCAGCCACTTGCACGTTAATTTCACGAGCAGGCTGATCCGTTGATCGGATCAACTGGAACCCTCGTCGTCGTAAGCGACGGAGTGCCAACAAACATGTATGTATGTATGTATGTATGTATGTATGCATGTATGTATGTATGTATGTATGTATGTATGTATGCATGTATGTATGTATGTATATATGTATGTTTTATACTCTTCTATTTTTAGAAGCTGGTTTCTTATATAGATAAGCGTTATCGTTAGGATGTAGATAACAAAATCACTCTCACATGTTGAACTCGGGAAATGTATTGCATATTTTTACTGTTCTGCTTACAGACTGTAATTATAATGTGCGAGTTAGCTGGTTGATCTTAAGAGTTATTTTTGACTAGCTACCTGCCTGAAATGTTGTGAAGGAAAACATCTTGTTTTATTAATCATACTTTAAATCATGACCATTTTTAGTGTATGAATTAAGGATTTCCATTCTCTCCCCAAGAACCAACGTTCAGACATATTTTGCTCTAGGCAGTTTAGTACGTATTCTGTTGCTCCAATCATGATATGTATAAGTTGAAAGTCTACCTTGGGCAGTAGATTTGCAAACTCCTTATCTGTGATACATAGATGTCTTCTTTCTCTTGTATTTTTCTGACCTCATTGATATCCAGAGGGTAGCTGTTTTCCATAGCAGCATATATTTTTAGCCGATTGTATTTTAACTTGGTGGTGTTTGTAATTTTTAAGTTCCACTAATATTTTTCGAACCAATGGAATGTATGTATGTATGTATGTATGTATGTATGTATGTATGTATGGAAAGTGGCCCAGTGTTTAGGGCAGCGGACTTGCGGTCATAGGATCGAGGTTTCGATTCCCAGACCGGGCGTTGTGTGTGTTTATTGAGCGAAAACACCTAAAGCTCCACGGGGCTCCGGCAGGGGATGGTGGCGAACCCTGCTGTACTCTTTCACCACAACTTTCTCTCACTCTTTCTTCCTGTTTCTGTTGTGCCTGTAATTCAAAGGGCCAGCCTTGTCACACTGTGTCACGCTGAATATCCCCGAGAACTACGTTAAGGGTACATGTGTCTGTGGAGTGCTCAGCCACTTGCACGTTAATTTCACGAGCAGGCTGATCCGTTGATCGGATCAACTGGAATCCTCGTCGTCGTAAGCGACGGAGTGCCAACAACAATGGAAAGTAAGAGACTTGCTGGAAGTGAGAAATGCCGAAAGACGGAGAGAAAAGTTGAGAATAAAGTGTAGCGACAGAAAAGAGGATAAGTTGCATGAGATTAGGAAAGAAACGTTAAAAGAATTAGCAACAAGGAAGTTAAGTAAGTGGGGAGAACAACGAAAGTGCTCGAATACAATCGATGAACCTGCTACAAATAACAGGCAATTTTCTTTCAAATTATTCACTACTGTTTTAAAGAAGGAAGGACGTATTTCATTATGTGACTCTAGGTGTATTGTGCCTACAAAAAAAAAACAAAAAAAAAACAGGTTGGTTAGGGCCGGAACACATTTAATTAGAAGCCTGCTCGATCAGGGCAAATATTGTGCCAAACATACTGGACCCTAGCAGCGGGAAATTTAGACAGTGTCTCGTGACAACTTGCTGGGGCAGCCTGCTGGAGCCTAGCAGCAGATATAAAAAGGGGAATTTAACAAGACAATCAGTCGGACGCTGACACTCGTTGATGCTGCATCGAAGAGGCCAGGGAATAGAAGAAAGAAGACATGCACCCAACACCAGAGCTGAAGACACCTTCGAAAGGGGGATGCCCACCACGTCAAAACGGTAGAGGAGTAGGGGCCGAAACCGGACGTGGTTCCTCCTGATGATGTCTTGAGCTAACTGGATCCTATAAAGGAGCTGTTGTGGTAGCAGACCACGAAACATGGTTGAATTTCCTTCCAAAGAACTGTTATCCAATATATTTAATCATTTTAGATAGATGTAACAATTCGAGCCTCTGAATAAAGGCTAGTTTCTTTGGAGCAGCAATAGTAGCACACTGAACAAATATACTTTGGTCATCTTACTAGCCACAAACATCAAAATAGACTGGAAGGTGAAGAAAATATTCAGAATGTCAGACTGTGCATTTTATGTTAACCGCTGTATGTCGGGTGGAGGCGTGTGGCCTAGTGGTTAGGGTATTTGACTCATGATTGTAAGATTATGATTTCAATTCTTGGATCGGGTGACGGGTTGTATTTTTGAGCAACACACTTCATTTCATGTTGCTCCAGTTGCGCCAACTGACAAAAATGAGTAATCCTGTGACAGGCCGGTGTCCCATCCAATAGGTAAATATATATACATCACGAAAACCGGAAAACCGGCCCTTATGAGTTCATAAAGCTTGATAAAGATGTTTTTTTAAATCTTTACTGTATGTCGGTGTGTGCAGTGTTTCTCAGCTAAAAGGGACAATATGTCTACAACAACTATTCCGTATGTTGCACTTAATCGCTTGACGATTAACTTCGTGGATTGCGTCTGCTCTATCGAAGTTAAACCAGCCTCAAATTTGACCACGTGTAATGATACTTGTGTAACGATACCCTTCATAATGTGGTATCATTACACGTGGTCAATACCAAGAGCCTAAATCCATTTGTAACTGTCGCGACCCAGGATCCTGTCTACTTGACCAACGATGTTTGATTAAATCTATCATATACGAGGCAGAAGTTACTGCAACCCTAAATAATAATACAACTGATAAGAAGACCTATAGAGCAGGATTATGTGAAAAAGAATTAAAAAATCACTATGCCAATGCGTAGCGATTTTAGAATTCTCCTTCCGTCATAGGGACGAAAGCAAAGGTCCTAAGTTGGCTAGCTACGTATGGAGTTTGAAAGATAACGAAACACCACATGTGATTAAGTGGAAAACAATTGAGAAATCAATACCTTATGTTAATGAATCGGATAAATGTAGCCTTTGTTTAGCTGAAAGAACGCAGATCTGTTCATATCTAAGATCCCTAGCTCTCTATTGAACTCTAGGTCTGAAATTTTCAGTGGTTGCAAGCATATGCATGCATATATTTCGAAGAATTGGAAAATTCAGCCTATTCCTGATTAACTTGTTGATATCTTTCCAACCTTATAATTTAAGGTCTAACCCTTTTACCTTTTTACTTTTTACTTTTCAGTTTAGTTTTTGTGTTTTCGTTTTCCGTCTTTTTAAACTTCGGCGTTTTCTATATCGCTTTCTATATCGTGGTTCTTCTTATTCAATTTTTTTTTAGTTCGTTATGATATGTGGTTTGTGCCTGATGAATATGCTTGAGATAAGTCTCAACATATAAAACTATTAGTAGCACTTAAAGACACGTATTGTGTCCTTTAAATAAATAATAAATAAATAATATTTCTCTCACCAGATAGAGTACATTTTTTTCCTAAATTTTCTATAACGGAACAGTACATTACACACACACACACACACACACACACACACACACACACACACACATATATATACAGAGAGAAATCATTCATACATATGTGTGCGTTTATGTATGTATGTATGTATGTATGTATGTATGTATGTATTTATGTATGTCTGAACTTGTGTATGTATATGTACTCATGGGTATACGTGGAAAATCCACTTGTGATAAACGTTCGATTTTATAGTTAATTACAAACGGTATGTCGTATTCAAGAGGACCAATTGAATAAAATATTTCTTGCATTTTGACGCATTTTATCGTTTGATAACTGTGTATGTATGTGTGAGTGTGTACAGACACACATATATACATACAGTTAAACTTATCTATATTTCTCTTCAGTATTCAGCTAACTAAATGATCTATGGGTGTTTTAACGAAATACATATTGAGAAAATGAAACAGCATCTAGTTGCCTATGGTTTGCATAGCGGAAGCACAGACAGTAACAGTTACACTGGTAATTATATTAGTATGTATGTATGTATGTATGTATGTATGTATGTATGTATGTATGTATGTAAGCATGCATGTATGTATGTATGTATGTGTGTGTGTGTGTGTGTGCGTGTGTGTGTGAATTTGAATGATCTCCATTATTTCCTTGATGTGATCTAGTCCTATAGCTTTGGCCATGCTGGGGCATTCATTATTTAAATCAGATAACACGTTTAAATATTTTCATTGCATAATTAAACAGATTACTACAAACGTGCATTATTACAAACATGCATGGACATTATTTATAAATACATTTTATATAATGTATACTGAATAAAGCAGGTACTTTTATGCCAATATAATCTTCGTTGTGAGTTCGCTCCTGGCTTGAAACAAGTTCAACTTCTTAGCATATTTGATACTATAGGAACTATATAATAAATGTATTAGTCAATTGGTATTTAATGCCATTTTTTATTGTCGAATAGAGCCGATTTAATACATTCTGGTATTCAGTCGACTAATTTTCAATTATCAACGTCCTTTTCATCACCATCTCTTTTATTGCTTTTTTTTACGTTACCCATAAGGAATATGTATGTGTGTGTGTGAGAGAGAGAGAGAGAGAGAGAGAGAGAGAGAGAGAGAAAGAGAGAGAGAGAGAGAGAAAGAGAGAGAGAGAGTTTATGCGGAGAGGAGCCTTTGTGTGCATGCTATTAAGCAAGCGTTAACATTAGAATTCAAGGAATTATATGTACAAAAATGTATATATATATATATATATATATATATATATATATATATATATATATATATATATATATATATATATATATATATATATATATATATATATATATATATACATATGTACATATATATATATTTTGGTATGCTGCTATATTTCATGTTGAGAACAATTTAGGTCTTAATAGACACAAGATGTGATCTATTTCTAGCGCATTAATTCTCCACGTTAGTGGTCGACGTTATTTTTTTTAAATGTACCTTAATCCCCTGAGATTGCAGATAATATTTCTGAATCTCTTTGATTCTTTAGATGTGCTGGCCTCCTGATAATTAATCGATATTAATTAATATATGACTAATTACCAGATTTTATAATAATATTTTACCCATTGCCCATGTTCTCATACTGAATATATAAGACGCAGTAAATATTTTCTGCGGATATATTCCTGGAATTAGCGCGCCAAAACAAAGACTTTTGAATTTTACCATTAAGCTGTAATTAGCAGAACCATATGCACGCGCACCCATGGCGGTGGGCAACTCTGTATATGATTCTGATGATTACGGTTAAATTACAAATCAGGCTGATGAGGAATAGACAAATGGTAAGAATTTGTTAAATCCGAAACTAGTTCCTGTTTAATAATGCTTTTTTAGGTGATTTTAAATGTCTTGCCCGCTCACGTTTTTGGTATGCTGCTATATTTCATGTTGAGAACAATTTAGGTCTTAATAGACACAAGATGTGATCTATTTCTAGCGCATTAATTGTCCACGTTAGTGGTCAACGTTATTTTTTTAAAATGTACCTTAATCCCCTGAGATTGCAGATAATATTTCTGAATCTCTTTGATTCTTTAGATGTGCTGGCCTCTTGATAATTAATCGATATTAATTAATATATGACTAATTACCAGATTTTATAATATTATATATATATATATAGATAGATAGACAGATAGATAGATAGATAGATAGGTAGATAGATAGATAGATAGATAGACAGATAGATAGATAGATATACATATATATATTTGTATACATATATATGTATATATACATATATATGTGTATATACATACATATACATGTATATATTTATATATATATATATATATATATATATATATACGTACATATATATATACAAATATATATACAAATATATACATATATATTTCTATATGTATACATATATACACATATACATATATATACGTGCGCACACGCACACACACACACTTACACACACACACTTTCGTAGCTAGACACATTTATGTTTATATAAATACCTTAGATTGGCATTAGCAAAATAAATAATGCAACATGTGGTTATTCATGCACACATACATACACTCCTACCTACACACACGCACATACACCTACACACACACCTACATATACATACACATATACATGCCTTGACATAAAGTAAGCGAGAGAGAGAGAGAGAGAGAGATGGGGAGAGATTCTCTTTATGCCAAATTGAAATAGTCGTCACAAAACGTGTTTTTTTTATCTATACACTAACAATAATTAATCCGCACATACACATGCGCACGCGATCATACGCACACACGTATACAGACACACTGAATGACAATACAGGCAGACAGAGAGACAGACAGACAAACAGGCAGTCCGTGGAAGAAGAAAGATGGGGAGAGGGGAAATAAATGTAATAAGTATAATAAATATACAATATACACGCCCTTTCTGGTCTTACATGAATTGAGTTTTTATTTTGCACGCGATTTATATGTTTATATATTTACCTGTATGCATGTATAGAAACGTAGGTGTACAGTGAAAACCGAAAACGGCATAATAATCACACACACACAGACACAGATACCCACACACACACATCCACACACACACACACACACACACACACACACACACACACACACACACACACACACACACACACACACTACGCACACTCAACCACGCAACACACACGCACGCATGTATTAATGTTCACACGCAAGATGTCTGCACTGTGTTCACTAGGTTTTTGCGTTCATTTTATGTCACTCTTATTCGTTCAGAAGTTCGTCACGTTGTATGGTAACAACAACAACAACAACGAGAACAATAACAATAAATACAAAATAAGTCTGACAGTCTAACAGAAGCAAACTCAGCAGCAACAACAAATACAGTTACAAGAAATATAACAACAACAACAACATCTATACAAACAAAACATGCAAACGCAGCAACAAACACTAAGAATAACAAGAACGGAATCAAGGTTAGGTGCAGTCGTTACTAAGAAGAAAACACCAATAATATCATTAGAGAACAACAAAACACCAGCACGAGAAACAGCTACAATAATAATAATCCGTCCTACTGTAGGCACAAGACCTGAAATTTTGGGGTAGGGGATAAGTCGATCACATCGACCCCAGTACCTGACTGGTACTTAATTTATCGATCCCGAAAGGATGAAAGGCAAAGTCGACTTCGGCGGAATTTGAATTCAGAGCGTAGCAACGGCCGAAATGCCGCTAAGCATTTTGCCCGGCGTGCTAGCGATCCTGTCAGCTCGCCGCTACAATAATAATAATGGTTGGCACTTCATCCGTTTTTACGTTCTACGTTCAAATTCCACCGAGGTCGACTTGCTTTTCATCGTTTCGGGCTCGAGAAAATAAATACAAATAGAGCGCTGCGATCGATGTAATCGATTTACCCCTGTCCCAAGCCTGTTGGCCTTGAGCCAAAATTTGAAACCAATAATAATAATAATAATAACGCACAAATTTTGATACAAAGCCAGCAAGTTCGAGGGAGAGGCTAAGTTGATTACATCGACCCCACTACTCAATTGTTACTTAGTTTATCGACCCCCCGAAAGTATGAAAAGCAAAGTGAACTTCGGCGGAATTTGAACTCAGAACATAAAGACAGACGAGATACCGCGTAACATTTTGTCTGGCGTACTACCGATTCCGGTAGCTCGTCGCCTTAGCAATAAGAATATCTCAGCTATGTTCTGCCCAACCTAGACTTCTATATAAAAATTGGTCCCCACGTTGGAACATCGACGACTCTTTCCTTCTTTCCTCTTCAATCTCCCTCTCTCCCCCCTCTCCTCCCCTCTCTCACTCGATCTGCTGTGCTGCTGTAAGCATTCAGGACGCTATGATGGCTATTTAATGGCCCAAAAATGTGTAAGTCTGGTTCTATTATTTCTAACTCTGAAATATCGCCGTCTCTGATTCAAAAACTTGAGATGTTTATAGATAGATTTCTATATGCTTGCTAAAATTTTGAGATATTATTTTTATATCTTAGCTACGATGTAATGTTTCATAGATAGATTCCTATAGTTTTGCTAAAACTTTGAAATATTGTTCATATATCTTAGCTATGCTCTGTCCATCTTGTCGCCGCTCCTCTGCGGCTATAAAAATCCACTCAGTTTCTGCATTTTTTTCTTTTTTTTTTTTATCATGTTCGTAATTTTCTGAATTACATCAACTCCTTTGTTGCACTTGGAAACAACACTTATTGTAATGCTTCTCTGATTACATCAAATTCAGTGTTTCACTGGTACTTAATTTAAAGACCACGAAAGGATGAAAGTCAAAGTCGACCACGGCAGAATTTGAACTTAGAACGTAGAGACGGGTGAAATACCGCTAAGCATTTCGTCCAGCGTGCTAAAGATTCTGCGATCCCCCGCCTTTATAATAATAATAATAATAATAATAATAATAATAATAATAATAATAATAATAATAATAATAACTGCACTGATGCAGTACCAGAGAGCGGTTCTCATGGCTTCTTATCTTAACTGATTGGAGGTGCTAACATGTATATTATTTTGTCTTGGTATGAAAGATGGGCTACAGTAAATATTCTGCTCAATACCACAGATTTGCTTGTCAGTTGCTTGATCTTAACCAGTTGAGCATGTCCCTTACGATATGTGCATCTCTGATCACTAGCAGAAGTAGTGGGGGAGCATCATAGTCATGTGTTGAGAGGAATTCTTTGCAGTTTGGATAATTCACCTTTGGAAACATGGCTATTTCATTCGACATCCTCAAACAACCTTTATTTAAGGACCTTTTGAGTGGGATGGGCTACTCGATCTGAAGAAAATTCTAACTGGGCTCCACCTGCGAGGTCATGCGCTGTTTATCTTGATATGAGATCACCATTTTGCGCACATATGGTTGTGATGCGTGTGCCTGGTGTACCCTTATCAGACGGGTAGTCATGATGAGTAAAATGGGCTTCGTATATTTCACTCCAGTGTCACTTTCATGACATGCCCTGCTCTCTCACTCAATAATAATAATAATAATAATAATAATAATAATAATAATAATAATAACTAGCAGAAACACCCGTCATTGACTGGGTTGCAAAAAGCTGCCAAAATTGTACTATGAATATTGAAAGTTATTCACTTAGATTGCATTAAACATATATAAGAAATGGCAGTTAACATATTTATTGAACTTGAGTATTACAACAAATAGTGTATGCATATATGTATGCGTGCTGTATGTATACAAATAGCTTTTCTTGGACGAATAGCCTGATGGCTCGAAGATATAAATATAAAACGAATAAAAACAATATAATAATGCTATTAAAGTGCACACACAAATTTAATAGGAATATATAGTAACAATCTATCTCTGTGAGTAGCATACTTCTTACATATAAATATAGTGAAGGATACAATTGTAGATCAAATATCCTAAAACATAAAAAATAGACCATGAATGAGTTTCCATATTTAGTTTTTTTCCAGAACTTTCATTTAGTTTTCTTGTGTCTATGGAGTGTCATTCTATTCTGATGCCTAATTAACACTCACCGGTTCGATTTCCACTCATTTATTCATTTTTTCTTCTAAAATTTTCGTTGCTCCTTGCAACGTCTTCAGTAATTGTTTACTGTGTCCGTTATCGGAGCTGTTTCTTTTTGTTTGTTTGTTTCTTTGTTTGTTTGTGCGCACGTGTGTGCGTCAACGTGCATGTGTATACACATATGTATGTATGTATGTATGTATGTATGTATGTATGTATGTATGAGAGAATTTACGAAAAAAACAACAACATACGAGGACAGGTGGTGTAAACAACAAAAGGATGTATTAGTTTAACGCTCAGCAATAGAGAAAGTCTTTAACGTTTCGAGCTACGCTCTTCAACAGAAAGGAACACAGAAAGAAATAAGGAGAAAAACAAGGAGAAAAAATATATAAATGTAGTGGTCAGCGATCTATCATGGCGAATGCCGGACAGAAAGTTCACGTATGTATGTATGTATGTATGTATGTATGTATGAGTGGATCCATGTATGTTTGCGTGCTGTATGTATGTACTCTGCATATTCATGCGTTTGTGTGTGCATGTTTGTGTTTGTGTGTATGTTGTCTCCCTTAGACCGGGCATTTCTTTTAGTGGGGTGCACCTAGAGACTCGTGACTACTTCCATTGTTTTTCTCGGAATATTTTATACAAGAAGTAACTTTTAGTTTTTATGTAGATGCTATAGCCTTTCTTCCTATAAATCGACAAGCAGACACACACACACAACCGGTCATCTTTATTGTATAGATAATAATAATAATAATAATAATAATAACGAAGAGGATGATCATGATCATGATCGTGACGATAATGATCATGATGCTAATAATAAGAAAAGCAAGAACAAGAATAACAAGAACAACAATGGCATCATCAACGAAATGGCAAAACCTACGTTTTCCAATTAGATGTAAGAAACCGTTATTATAATAAACAAACGTTATAGGTTTCTAAGCATAAGAAAATAACGTGTGTTGGAAATGAAAGTAAGGAGAAAATGCTAAACAAAATAATAATCTTTAAATTTCTTCATGATGATTTAGCAAAATACATTTAAACTGTTTCGACATTTAATTCTACTATAGTCTTTGCTCTTAAAATTTATTTTCTTTTGCTCCCATCTCTTGAAAACGTTTGTATGTATTCAACACAGATTAGGTAGTTATAGTATATTGTGTACTTTTGACCCTATTGTGTCTCTTTTTTTCTGGTATTTAGATGACACAAAGCCAGACTTGTTGGGTATAATAGTTTTAACATTTTACATTTTAAAAGTAAATCCCAGGTTTAAAAAGTTAAATGAAAATGTCGAGGAGCAAAATATTTATTACAAAATAGTTATTTTTACAAATGAATAATAACTATCTGATTTTCAAAACAAATCACCTAATATAAACGTCTCCTCAGTTGTCCCTTTCATTTTGTGTTAGGCATACTTTTCCTTAGGGATACTTATGAATAGGTCAAACATCTAACGGATCGAAATAACTAGAAAGAAGCATAAAACATATAAAATTGGTGAAAGAAGCATAAAACATATAAAATTGGTATTCATTCAATATTTTTGGAATCAACTACAAGGTGGGGTTGATTCCAAAAATAGTGTCAAACTTTTAACCTCTAAACTAATTAATACGCTCTTTTGATACAAGAATAGCAACAGTACTAGTGTTTTTATTATATATCATTTCATAATATTAAAATAATTAACAACTACAAAATCAGTTTATTTTAGCACAACAACTGAAACTAAAAGCATTGAACAAAGAAACTTACTTTGGGTTGGATGAGCACAGAAAACTTAAAGCAGAAATTGTTGATGGCTCCCAAACACTATCTTTAGACAAGCAGCCAATTTGACAACCATTAGACAAGCAGCTAATTTGAATTGGTAGCAGACGTGCTTTCCAGTTTTGATAATTTAGCTGAGCAGTTACATCATTTTTCAAAATCTTGGTGATTTAAGCAAAGGGCGACGAGAAACGTTTCCTTATAGTATAAATACATGGAAGAAAAGTACCACGTAAAGTGAGATATACGCATGATGGTAGGTTACTGATGAAACCTTCAGCAGAATTGTCCTAATAAACTCCCCATAGAAAGTTCAAGAAGAGAAGCTTTATCAACATTGAATGAATAACCGTTTTATGTTTTATATTTAGTTTTTAGCTGAAATTACTACAGACTTCCATTCAATGCTAAGCTTTTATGATGAAATAAACTGATTTATTAATATGTGACTGTCTTATGAACACATAATATATTGAATGCATTAATATCATTAAACAAACATTTAGATCAGTACAGATGTGTCAGGCACAATTTGGCCGTATTCACTTAAGGCAATAAATGTTGAAAATACCAACGGTCACTCCAATGCGCTCTTTCTTGGTAGATCGGTGAATGCATTTCTGGCTTCTTGACTATCGTCAGCACTTCGGAAACATTTGTTTCCTTATAGTAAAACATGAGCTGATCGCACGTGACGCCGCTCCCGGCTATTGTTGTGTGCTGCGTGATCAGCTGATGTTTTGATGCTGATTCACTATACAGAAACAAATGTAACCAAAGTCATTTCGAGTTTGAAATGACAGCTCGTGCTTTTCAACACCTATTGCCTTAAGCGAGAAAGGTCCTCCACAGCAAATTAGCAGTGGATACTCCGTTTGTACAGATCAAATATGTCCCGAACATATTTGAACTGATCTAAATGTTTCTTTATTTGCAACACTACTTCCGCGCTCCCACTACAATATTGATATTATTGTTACTTCAGTATCAAATTAGTAGATCATTAATTAATTCAAGCTGATTGGGAAAACTCATATAATTTCTAGAATCAGCACACCAAATTATACCTAAAAATAGGCCTAACTTCTAAGGTATAAAATGAAAGATGCAACTGGGGTTTCTAATTTTAGCACGCGAGTGGATACACAAAAGTGTAAATGTATGCTGTATATCCAAACCAAGAAGTAGCAGGAGGAAGCTGCTAGCATATTTGAGATTAGTGCCCCAAATACACCTACGAATGTGGCTAATTTTCAGCTTATTTTTCAACTGTCCGATGTTGTCTACTAGCTTATATTTGATTGTGATCCAATACACTCATATGAAAATTGGTGTTAAGTAATCTCATATTAACAAACATCCTGTAAAAAAATGTCCGCCACTTCTTCTATGATGTTCTTCATTCCTCTGAAGAACTTACTCAATACCAAATTTTAGCCTTCTTTTGCCTCTCAGGTTTCATGCTACATTTTACCTAATCTTTCTTCTCCAGATTTATGCGCTTTCGGAATTTCTCATCATGTTTTTCATAACCATTAAATTGAAACAAACATAATAAACACTAACTGTACAACAATATTTCAGTCATCGTAAGACGGTGAGTTGGCAGAATCGTTAGCTCGCCTGGCCGCTTAGCGGCATTTCAGCCGATTCACCTTCTGAGTTCAAACTCCGTCGAGGTCGACTTTGCCTTTCCTCCTTTCGGGGTTCGATAAAGCAAGTACCAGTTGTTACTGGGGTAGAAGCAATCGACTTACCCTTTCTCCCGATATCGCTGGCTTTGTGCAAAAATTTGAAATCAATATTTCAGATATCGTTGTCGTCGAACAAAAACAGTATTAAATATATTAAATGTAAATGACCGCTTTTCTCTAATCACTTAATATCTTCTCTCTAAAAGCACAAAAACAAATCATGTAAACGTTTTCAAATCAAAGAATCTAGAGGTTCTATCCCGTATGATTTCAGACCAATTTCCGTCAGATAACTTGCAATAAAATTACATACTTCGTCACTAATGCTAACAACTGATTTTACCTTACCCATTGTATTTAAAATAGTTTCTTAAGTTAATAACCCTCTACACACGCTTAATATTCTATTTCTGTCTGTCTACAGTCAAGTCAGCTAAAACAGTGCATATAAAATTCACCAACCTGTCTGAATATACACATTTTGTTTACATTCTTCGATGAGAACGGTTTAACGTTACCGAATCTGTCTTCGGTGTTTTGGATGCAATACAAGAATATTAGCTTTACTTCAAATTTTGTTGCTGGTTCAGTTCAAATTTGGTTGCTGATTCAGTTCAAATTTGGTTGCTGTTTTTATGTTTTCTATATATATACTCTGGAATATACCTGCAATTCTTATTCTCAAGTGTATTTCCCCGACCTCTGCTATATATTTCTCTTTGCATTATTAAAATTCTCTCACTTTCTTCATTCGTATACAACGCATATTATTTTAAGCTAAAAGCTTTAAACATTGGATTGCGGCAACATATATGCTTGTGTATTTCAGTTTATATATATATATATATATATATATATATATATATATGTATTTAGATAGATAGATAGATAGATAGATAGATATACATATATGCATATATGCATATATACATATACGAGGTGGGTGCTGAAAAGTTCCTGGCTTTAAAGCTATCGAAAAGGCCTTGTTGGAGACCCAAACTTCCGAATTCTTTTTTTTACAAAGCTTACAAAAACTGAAAGACCGTTGCAATAAGTACGTGAATTTGAGAGGGGAATATGTTCAATAAAATCATAATTAACTGATCCTCCAGTATTAACTTTTACCCAAAGCCATGAACTTTTCAGCACCCCATCATGTATGTATGTGTGTATATACATACATACATAGAAACATACACATACACACACACACATATGTATGTATATGTGTGTGTGTGTGTGTGTGTGTGCATGTGCGTGTGTGGGTGTGTATACACACACACACACATGTATGTATATGTGTGTGTGTGTGTGTGTGTGTGTGGAGAGGCCAAACGGCTAGTGGTTGAGTGCATACGAAGTTGTCTGTATTCTTTATGTGAAACGAGAGAAGGTTATACAGCAAACGTTGATAAGTGGCAATTTAACAGATGGCTTTAGCAGTAACTATTTGGTCTAATAACTAACATTAGTGAAACGTTCGTTATTCCATTCCATGATTTTATACGTAAGGCGTCTGCAGGAAGCTGTCGGAATTGGTTTCAATTAACCAACTTTAACAAACATTGTATTTTACGGTAGTTAGTTCTCTATTTTTCTTCGGTTGCTACTCATACTGTGTATGTGAATATATATATATACGTATATATATATATATATATATATATATATACATAAAATCATACATACATATATACATACATACATATATGTATATATATATATATATATATATATATATATATATATATATATATATATATATATATATATATATATATATGTATATATATATATATATATATATGTATATATATGTATATGTAAATATATATATATATATATATATATATATATATATATAATTATGTGTATTTCTTCTATCTTAATGAATAAAAATTCTTCTGATAGAATATATATGGATATGTGGATGTATGTATATGGGTGTGTGTATGTATGTATATATAAAAACACTTGAGTTATTTACCTTTTATATATACACATATATATATGTATATATATATATATATATATATATATATATATATATATATATATGTATGTGTATTTGTATGTATGTGTGTATATGCATGAGTGTGTTTACATATGTATACATGTATGTATATGTATATGCGAATCTGTTTATTTGATTAGGTAATAGGCGTAGATGTATAGCTATGTGTATGTGCATGAATCTATTTCTATTTATACATGTGTGTATATGTGAATGGATACATAAGTGTATATGGGGACACGCACACATGTGTATATTTGTATATGCGTGGGTACGTATGTGCATATGTATAAATGTGGACGTATGAGTGTGTATATATATATATGTATATATATATATATGTGTGTGTGTGTATATATATATATATATACATATGTATATACAGGTGCACATGTATGTATGTGTATATACACATATATATGTATATATGTGGGAGAATATACAAATAATAACAACAGACGAGGACAGGTGGTGTAAATAACAAAAGTATATATTAGTATGACGCTCGGGAATACGGAAAGTCTTTGACGTTTCGAGCTACGCTCTTCAACAGAAAGAATACGGAGACAAGGAGAAAAACACGGAGAAAAAAAATTGAATAGTGTTCAGTCAACGGTCAATCATAGTATTAGTATGCATGTATATGTGTGTGTTTGTGTATGTGTATTTATGTATGCATGTACGCTCTCACACATTGATTGGTATGTGTTGTCCAACCCACTATCCGGCAGCGTCCAAATCTCTAACGGTTTTTTTCAAATGAATCAAGTTATAACCTTATCCATCTATTGTTTTCATAATCGGTCATAATGTCTTACGTTTAAGATGATTCCCATGCTTTCCCTGATGAGAAGGTTACAATTTTAATATCAAAGATCCCTATGGATCACACAGGTTGTAATCCTTTGAAACATATGTAGGAATAAAGTATGCAATTATAACATGCGTTTTCTCCAATCCTTAAATTCTTATATATATATATATATATATATATATATATATATATATATATATATATATATATATATATATATATATATATGTATATATATGTATATGTAAATATATATATATATATATATATATATATAGGGGAGATTTCTAAAAAAAAACAAAAAACGAAGACAGGTAGTGTAGACAACAAACAGATTTATTAGTACAACGCTCGGGAAGTGAAAAAGTCTTAAACATTTCGAGCCTACGCTCTTCCACAGAAAGGAACACAGAAAGAAACAAGGAGAGAAAAAAAGAATGTGAAGTGGCTAGCGATCTATCATGGCGAATGCCGGAGAACAACCAGAAGAAACGACAATTGGAAAAAGCAGAAAGTACAAAAAAGTTTAGAAAGTATAAAATAAATTTTACGAAAAGTTCAAAAGGTTGAAAAGCGTCAGACGTCGTGGTGTATCGGAGCGATTTTTCATCAACAGAAGAGTCCAGTGTAATCCATAGGCAGGATATATATATATATATATATATATATATATATATATATATATGTGTGTGTATATATATATATATATATATATATATATATGCGAGTATACAAAAAAGGTGGGTTTTTTTGTATGATTGTGTATAGACGAATATATTATTTTGCTTAAAAGAGTTCCAACACTGTCTGTTTTTTATGTTTTATTTATATTCCTGCAGAACTAATGTGGGGTATATATATATATATATATATATATATATATATATACATATAAGAAACCAAAGTGTACGTACGCCGCTATATGTTTTATATATAAAAAATTCAAAATGGAACAAGAACGCAAAACATCCAGACAGTTAGGTGATACAAAACAGGGACAACAAACATCCAGATAGACGATACAAAGAAAACAAAGACGGGTCATTCGGAGTTTTCTTTCTTCAGTCGAGTTCCAGATTATCTTTGCAATTTCGGCTGGTTATACTCGATATATATATATATATATATATATATATTAAATTACGAATTAAAAGCTGCTTTAGTAATGTAATCATTATCGGTTACATATACTATACATAGTATATGCGTTTGATTATACGCTCATTTACTGCGTTAGAGCGTCCAAAGAAAACTCCCTACACGGCGCCGAGTGATAAAGAACACAAAATGTCTCAGGCCAATCGAGACAACTCGCCACGAATGCCCGAGATTGGTAGGTACCGATATTTCACCATTATTATGGCTTATCAATACCCATGTACTTGGATCACTTCGAAACTAAATGAATCGCTAATCTGAGACTTATATGCAAACAGAGTGAAATCCATTTGCTGATGTACTGTGTCGTAGCACACGTGAAAGAAAATCAAATTACAAATCAGATGCAGCCCTAGTAATGTAAACATAATCAGTCGCGATTCATTACTACGGACAAAACAAAAGAATTTACATCAAGGTTGCATGATACTTATCAAAGTTTGATAAGTTCATGCGCGAAAAGTTCGGCCCCCAAGTTACTTTGTAATATCTGCTGATTAAAATTGATTAAAATGAATAAAACATGAATACCATTCACTGCGTTCTATTTACCCTCTTCGTTCTACCGAGCCCCCGTCTCTCTCTCTCTCTCTCTCTCTCTCTCTCTCTCTCTCTCTCTCGCTCCTTCTCTCTATGCATATATATATATATATATATATATACTTTATTTAAAAGCA
>NC_142930.1:63812558-63832558 GCF_046866305.1 Octopus bimaculoides
CATACATACATATATGCATACATACATATTAATACATATGCATATACGTATATATATATATATATATATATATATATATATATATATATATATATATATATATATATATGTATATATATATATATACATATATATATATATATATATATATATATATATATATATACATATACATATATATATTTATACACACATGTATATATATATATATATATATATATATATATATATAGATATGCAGGGCAGGGAATCATCAATTAGTAATAAAATTAATAATTAACAATTTCTGCCGGGTAGCTCAGTATGAAAAAACCTTTTTCGGTAAATAATAATTTATAATCATAAATATATAGGGATTGACAGTAACCTGCTTCTCCAACATACTGAGAATTCAGAAATAGCAGTCAAAGAACTACTGATTTCAAAACTACAAATTATTACTCCAGATTATCGCTATCAATCTGGAGTAATAATTTGTAGTTTTGAAATCAGTAGTTCTTTGACTGCTATTTCTGAATTCTCAGTATGTTGGAGAAGCAGGTTACTGTCAATCCCTATATATTTATGATTATATATATATATATATATATATATATATATATATATATATATATATATATACATATTTATGCATACATGTATGTATGCGTATATATACATATACATATATATATACAATTATCTTTATATGTGAGTTTGTCTTTGTGTAGGCTTTTGTGAGTCACTATGTGTATATGTGTGTGTGTCTATGAGCGTGTGGGTGAGAGATAGGACTGTATAGTTCGGCTGTCTTAGACTACGAGCTATTTTATAATACAACCAATGTTTATATATTCGCGTTTATATTGAAATGAGTTTGTGTAGCGCAGTGTACCGTAATACATGCTATCTCTTTTATCATTCAATTTGTTTTTATATAAATAGATTCACGCATACACACAAATACAGAAAATGTGGATTCACACGCAATTTACACGCACTTATTCATATACAACCACATATGCTCGCGTACAAACATATATGTATATATATATATATATATATATATATATATATATATATATATATATATATATATATATATAAATGTGTTTTTATGTGTACGTCTATTTACATATATATATATATGTATATGTATGTATATGTATCATCTGTAATGCAAATCAATTGAAATAATCATTTTATATAAATGTTTGCATTGTGTAGGTGTCAGTGCTTGTGTGAGTGCATGCGTGTGTATGTAATTGTGTGTGTGCGTGCGTGTGTGTGTGTGTGTATGTGTGTGTGTGCATGTGTGTGTGTGTGTGTATGTGTGTGTGTGTGTGTGTGCAATGTGTGCGCGCCCTTGCTATATATCTACTACAAGTTTGTTGTTATAGACTTTCATTAAAATCTGTCAAATTAACTGAAATCCAGTGCATTTTCGGGGTAAAATGCTAGCCTTGTGAGGGACGTTCATCTTGCTTTGAGACGCCGTAATATGGTCACCATTTATGTGGACAGCGTTAGCACTTAGATGTCAGCTAATTCTCAAACCGAAATGGAAGAAGCAGAATTAGTCGATTTCTGAGTAGGAGCAAAACTTGTCTGGTCTATACATATGCAGACTGAAAAAATATCGACACGCAAGGCTCAAGAACATGTAAGCGGGTTATTTTATTTTAAATTTGGCTCTACACTGACAAATATGAATGCTTGGTTTTCGCCCGGCTTTGTCTTCCGAGTTCAAATTCCGCTGAGACTGACTTAGCATTTCGTGGTCAATAAAACAAGCATCAATTAAATGCTGGGATCGATGTGATTAACTGCCCCTCCCCCTCAAAAACTGCTGGCCCGTGCCAAATTTTGAAACCATCATTATTATGACAGAATCGTTAGAATGCCGGGCAAAATGCTTAGCGGCATTTTGCCCGTCTTTACGTTCTGAGTTCAAATTCCGTCGAGGTCGACTTTGCGTTTCTTCCTTTCGCAGTCGATAAAATAAGTACCAGATGAGCACTGAGGTTGATGTAATCGATTTACTCCCACTCCCGAAATTGCTGGCCTTGTGCAAACATTTGAAACCATTTATTATCACTATTATTGAGTGAGAGAGACACTTGAGTACAAATATGCGAAACCCAATTTACCCATCATGACTAACCGTCTGAAAGGGTACACCAGGCACATGCATCACAACCAAGTGTGCGCAACATGGTGATTCCATATCAAGATAAACAGTGAATGACTTTGCAGGTTAGAATTTTCTTCAGGTTGAGTAGCCCATCCCACTCAAAAGGTCCCTGAATGAGGGATGTTTAAGGATGATGAACGAAACATCCATGTTTCCAGAGGCAAATTATTCAAACCTCAAAGAATTCCTCTCAACACATGGCTATGATGCTTCCCCACTACTTCTGCTTGTGATCAGAGATGTACGTATCGTCAGCCACTTAGAGACATGTTCAACTGGTTAAGGTCAAGCAACTGAAAAATAAATCTGTGGTATTGAGCAGAATATTATTATTATTATTATTATTATTATTATTATTATTATTATTATTATTATTATTATTATTATTATTTTATGTTTGACTTTTGTTTTGCATTTGTACAAGTTGGATCCAAGTCTCACCCAGAGACCTCAAGAGACAACAAGTTAGAAGTTCATGTAGGTGTTATGCCTAGGGTACCATATATTTGGATTTGTACAGTTTTGTTCAAGTGAATGTTTAAGAAACCATAAGAAAATTATGTGTTTGCTTTAAAATTTGAGATCACATAGACAGTATTTTACGTAGGATATGGGCAGTTCCCATGAGCACTATCTTTTGAACTTCAGCCATTTTGGGGTTTCTGATATCTGAGCTAGGTAGTAATCAGCCCGTTTCGCTGTCATTCCCAGGGCACCTATGACAATAGGTATTGTTTTCGTCTTCAGATTCCACATTTTGCTAATTTCTATTTCAAGATCTATATATTTGCTCAGTTTTTGGTAGGTCTTGACAGATACGTTTATATCAATTGGGACAGTCATATCAATGAGGAGGCATGATTTTTGTCTGAAGTCTTTCAGTATGATGTCTGGCCTATTTGCGTCTATCTTTCTGTCAGTTTGAATGGTGAAGTTCCAGAGGAGTGCAATGTGATCATTTTCAAGTACTGGGGGTGGTTTGTGTTCCCACCAGTTTTTATCATGGGGCAAGTCCAGGTTTTTGCATATTACCCAGTGAATATATTGTGCAGCTCTATCATGCCTGTTGAGATACTCTGTAGGCGCAAGCAGACTGCACATGGAGACAACATGATCGATGGTCTCATTTTGTTGTTGGTATATACGACATAATGGGGAGCTGCCGTTCTTTAATATGTTGGCCTGGTAGTTCTTTGTAGGTAGGCATTGATCTTGGGCTGCTATGATAAACCCCTCTGTTTCTGATTTCAAGCCAGAGGCCATTAACCATTGGTGGGTAAGGGCTTTGTTAATATCTGCATTATTCGCTCTCTTTGGGTATTTGCCATTGAGAGGTTTTCCATGCCATTTTTCAGTCATAATATCTAAGGCAGCAATTTTAGCACGGGTTTTCAAGCGCTTAGCCTTTTCTGCAGGTGTTTCTAGTTCGTCTAATTCTTGAATTTGTTGCAATTGGAATTCACTTAGATATTCCTTTGCCTGTTTTGTTATTGAGTAAGATGCTTTCTTGCTTTCATGTTTTAAGACAAGTTTTAGCATCCAGTCCTCAGAGTTTTTCAGATAGGTGTCTAGGCCAATTGTGGCTACCTTCATTGATAATGCCAGCTGTAGAAGTCCTCGGCCTCCCTCTTTTCTTGGCAGATAAAGACGTTCTATATCTGCCTTAGGGTGGTGCATTCTATGCATTGTCAACAGTTTTCGTATTTTTCTGTCAACATTACATATTTCAGTAATTGACCAGTTAACGATGTTGAAACTGTAAGTCACGACTGGTATGGCTAGAGCATTGATCGCTTCGATCCTGTTTCTCGCGTTCAGCTCTGTCTTCAGTATTGCTCTCACCCTGCGATAACATTCTCTTCTGATCCTTTCCCTCATCACTGAGTGCTTGATATTGTCCCCTTCAATTACCCCTAGGTATTTGTAGCTCTCCGCTGGTTCTAACTCTTTTATGACATTTTGCTGGTCAAGGTTCACATTAGATGTATTTGTCATTTTTCCTTTGATAAAGGTAGCTTTTGCACATTTATCAAGGCCAAATTACATCCTGATGTCATCACTGAATTGTTTAACAATCGCTAGTAGGCCTTTGAGCTGTTGGTCATTTTTTGCAAAGAGCTTTAAATCATCCATGTAAATGAGATGATTTATATTTTTATCAAATATTTTATAACCATACTGTGCATCATTGAGCAATTTTGAGAGCGGTATTAGGGCTAGACAGAAGAGGAGTGGTGATAGTGAGTCACCCTGGAAAATGGCACATGAAATTCTTACATCTCCAGCATTTAGAGATTCATTGTCATTGTTCAACACCAGTGTGGTTCTCCATGATCTCATACTTACAGATAAAAAGTTTCGCAGAGTAGGAGCTATTTTATACATTTCCAGACATTTCCTAATCCAGCTATGTGGTAGGCTATCAAAGGCCTTTTTATAGTCTATCCAGGCTATTGACAAGTTTTTGTGTCGCTTGTGACAATCTTCTAAGATCATCTTATTGATGAGTAGCTGATCTTTACAACCATAAGATCCACGTTTACATCCCTTTTGCTCATTAGGGAATATGCTACTTTCTATTAAAAAACTATAGGTGTACTCGGTTAGGACAGATGTTAGCGTCTTATACATTGTTGTTAAGCAGGTTATGGGGCGATAATTTTTTGGTTCGTTTGTTTCCTCATATTTTGGAAGCAGGAATGTTAAACCATTAACTAGCCAAGAAGGCATCAAACTAGGATTTTGCAAAACATCGTTGTAAAGTTTTGTTAGCAGTTCATGGCTTTCTGGGAAGGCATTCAACCAGAAGTTAGGAATTTTATCCTTTCCTGGAGACTTCCATTTGCTTGACCTCCTGAGAGCAGACCTTATATCTTCTACCTTGACCCCCTCCCACTTTTGCTCCTAGGGCAGAGAAATGCATTGTATACATTGGTAGGTCATTAGAATAAACACACCAAATTTACAAAGTCATGTGACAGAGAAAAAGAAGAAAGACAGAGAGAAAAATAAAAAATAAAAAAAGTAAACAAAGAAGATAAAGGGGGAAAAGGGAAAGAAAATTCACAGCGGCAATTCTCTTGTTAATACGTGTGACGCACCTTTTAAGACAATCTTTTGCACTTTCTGTATGGATAGTAAGCCATGGATCATTCTTAAATAATTTTCTGTTACTTTTTTGATCATTCCAAGTGCTCCTACAATCATTGGTATTGTAACCGTCTTGAGATGCCACGTCTTTATATTTTCTGAGCTTATCAAATTATTTTGCCGAGATATTGTGGTCACAGGATATGCTCATGTCAATCAATAAACAGACTTTATTGTTTTCGTCTTTCACAACAATATCTGGTTTGCTTGCTTTGGTGGTCCGGTCTGTACATACTGGGAGGTCCCCCCCAAAATAGTTACATTTTCTCCCTCAGTTACAGCCTCAGGGTAGTGCTGGTACCATTTGTTTGCAGTTTTGATTTTATAATGCCTTATTATTATTATTATTATTATTATTATCATTATTACTATTATTATTATTATTATTATTATTATTATTATTATTATTACTATTATTATTATTATTATTATTATTATTATTATTATTATTATTATTATTATCATCATCATCATCATCATTATTATTGTTGTTGTTGTTGTTGTCGTCCCCCCTCATCCTTCGCCCTTGTGGCAAATAAATGAAATCCTCATCATCATCATCATCATCATTATCATTATTATTATTATTATTATTATTATTATTATTATTATTATTATTATCATTATCGAGCGAGAGAGCAGTGCATGCCATCAAAGTGACACTGGGTTAAAATATACGAAGCCCATTATACCCATCATGACTACCCGTCTGATGAGGGTACACCAGGCACATGCATCACAACCATATGTGCGCGCCATGGTGATCTCATATCAAGATAAATAGCGCATGACCTCGCAAGTGGGGCCCAGTTAGAAATTTCTTCAGGTCGAGTAGCCCACCGCGCTCAAAAGGTTCCTGAATAAGGTTTGTTTAAGGATGTTGAGCAAAACACCCATGTTTCCAAAGGTGAATTATTCAAACCCCAAAGAATTCCTCTCAACACATGGCTATGATGCTCCCCACTACTTCTGCTCATGATCAGAGATGCACATATCATCAGCCACCAAGGGATATGCTCAACTGGTTAAGGTCAAACAACTGACAAGCAAATCTGTGGTATTGAGCAGAATATTTGCTGTAGCCCATCTTTTATACCAAGACAAAACAGTGTACATGATAACACTTCCAATCAATTAAGATAAGAAGCCATGAGAGCCACTGCCTGGTACTGCATCCGGGAATTTATTATTATTATTATTATTATTTTATGTTTGACTTTTGTTTTGCATTTGTACAAGTTGGATCCAAGTCTCACCCAGAGACCTCAAGAGACAACAAGTTAGAAGTTCATGTAGGTGTTATGCCTAGGGTACCATATATTTGGATTTGTACAGTTTTGTTCAAGTGAATGTTTAAGAAACCATAAGAAAATTATGTTTGCTTTAAAATTTGAGATCACATAGACAGTATTTTACGTAGGATATGGGCAGTTCCCATGAGCACTATCTTTTGGACTTCAGCCATTTTGGGGTTTCCTGGTATCTGAGCTAGGTAGTAATCAGCCCGTTTCGCATTATTATTATTATTATTATTATTATTATTATTATTATTATTATTATTATTATTATTATTATTATTATTATTATTATTATTATTATTATTATTATTATTATTATTATTATTATTATTATTATTATTATTATTATTATTAAGGCAGCGAAGTGGCAGAATCGTTGGCACGCTGGATGAAATGCTTAGCAGTATTTCACCTGTCCCTACGTTCTGAGTTCAAATTCCGCCGAGGTCGACTTTGCCTTTAATCCTTTCGTGGTGGATAAAATAAGTACCAGTTGAACACTGGGGTCGATATAATCGACTCATCCTCACCTCCTCCAAATGAAAGCATTATTATTATCATTTATTTTTATAGACAACTCCCTCTATGTATTTATTTGTTATTGGCTATTGTTTTATGTAAGTCAGTATTTCTTCCGCAGCTGGTTTTTAACTGTCTGTGGGAGTAAACTGGGCGAAGACCGGTCAGGTGACTGCTAGATCGTTTTAAGATGTTTTTTTGCTATTAGCCACCACTTTGTACCAGGTCACCGACACGAAAAAGAAAAGCAGGACAGAAATACGAAAATAAACACTAAAACAAAAATAACATAAACTGCAACCTTTCAGAATGCCATACTTTTCTTCCATTATCTGTCTGTTTAATGGTGAGTAACAGGCAAGTCTTCACGTTTATCTTATGATTTCAACTCACTTGAGTGTGTATACCATATTTACATAATTATCAAATAACTTTGATTACAAACACACACACAAAATCCCACACAAAAATATATAAGTGATTAAAAATTAGAATTGATAAATCACTGGTTTCCTACTGAGAAACAAGATCGATTGATCTAATAGGGAAATCTAATAATTGTTAAGCGACATACCTCTGTTAACATGAAACCAATGGTAGTCTGGTTAATCCACAAATAAAGAAAATTTATTTATCCACTGATGTGGTATTGAGCATCCAATCTCCCTGTTCGATATTTACGTATATATATATATATATATATATATATATATATATATACACAAACATATACACATACATATATATATATGCAAGCATATATGTGTGTATGTGTGTGTGATGAATGGACAAAGACAACAACAAAAAACAACAGGGACAAGTTTTCATAAAGGTGAAAAGAGGAAAGGAAATAGAGAAGGGTGGTTGAAAGGAGAAGCGGGGATAATCAGATGAATAAAAAATAAATTGTACACACACACACACACACACACACACACACACACACACACACACACACACACACACAAGGGAGTTCAGGCTAAATTTGGCCATACTTTATGTCTCCTTTTTTCATGTATAGGTTAATTCCACAGCGGTGGAGAACATGAAGATTAAAGTTGTACTTCAGAAAAAGTTACCTGATATGGAGGACTGAAAACCATCTGAAAATTAGGCAAGAGTTACCTGTACCATGACTGTATTGTGATGATTTGCACCGGGTATCAAAATGCCGACATCATGACTACCGCTCAATGCTCAGTAAATACTGTAAAGTCTTCGGGTGAGTATTTAGTGAGAGTGACGTCATATCGCCTCACAGCTCTTAACAGGGCATTAGGTTCAATTCAGACGGTTATATGAAGCTGCTGGAAACAGTGGTCAATTCCTGACTGGAGAGAATTTCTGCTGGAAGGCCATGTGTGGCAGCAGGATTCAGCACTTTCTGAATTCGGAAAAAGTTAGAGGTGTTTGTCAAAGAATCTCTATGACTTCACCTGCCCCATTTTCTGACCCCGATTATAATCTTATGGATTACTTTGCGTGGAACGTGGTTGAGAAAAATGTCAACCACTTTGCCTGCAGCACCATGGCCAAAGAGGCGCTCGAAGATCTTTCCAGGGACACTATACAATGAATTCCAATGTTCCTGCAGTACAGAGGCATTTCTTCGGATGATATAACATGGTTTCTCGTTACATGATTGATGTTTCGTTCTTAAGCTTAACTAGAGCATGTTGGTAGCAGTCGTATCTAAAATACATTGAAAATGTTGGACAAGCAAGACAAACATGACAAATGAAGAAACATCCAATGTTTCCATAAAGAAATAATAGGATCTGTAAAATCATTTAATTCTCTCGGAGCTTCAACTTCTACGACGACCAATTGCTTTTGAATTAAACTTAAAGAGAAAATAGAGATGGGTAAATATGAATATCTTAAACGAAACAACAAAAAAAAAAAAGGAACGATTGGTCGAGCTTTGATTTTTATCCAGTTATGATCAGTTATGGTCAGTTATGGTCAGTTATGAACGTAAATAAGTAATAAAACTAAAATCGGAAAAAGACTCGAGCTTCTTGAAAGTATTCAGATTTGTAAAGTATTAAAAAGCAAACAAACGGATCAATTTCGCAAAAAGTTGAAATAGGTCATTATTTAACATAATCATGCCATAGAAGCAATTGTATTTTAACATAAGAGTAAATGATAGTCGTGTGAAACGTTTTGTTTGAATGGTAGAGGGTGGGGGGTAGAAGAAATAGTCCATGACGAAGATGGAGGGATGAAGTCAAATATTTTTGTAAATGATTGTTTTAATGAACTAAAATTCTGGTTAGAAATCGAACATATATGATACATAAGTTTTTGAAATCTTTTCAGGTTTACGTAGTTCTTAGGGCTCCAGGTAACAGATGATACATATCCATGCATACATACTCACTTACATACAATCACTGTCTCCCATATTGGAGGTGAGGAATTCTCGTCCAAACATGTGGCTAGCTGCAAGTACAGGCCATTGAAAGGCATCCCACCCATCCCGAAATGCATCTGGCGTTTTTGCTTGCTGCTGTTAGAGCGATTTCCCTCTTTGATATATATGTTGTATTTTTAACACAGCACGTCCAGTATACCGTAGTGACTGGCCTAATGTATATAGACTATTAGTGTATATACATTAAGTATTACACATAGATGGTTACACATACACACACACACACACACACACACACACACACACACACACACACACACACACATACACACACACGGGCATATATGTTTCAAGATATTTACGGTTAAATCCTACAAGTGATAGATTAGACTTTGGTCGCTCCAGGTTATCAGTGACGTAATAGTTTTATTTCATTAAAATAGTATTCTTCTTTGCCTTTCTGGGTCTATAAAATAAGTACCAGTTGAGCACTGGGATCGATTTAATCAACTTTCTCCCTCCCGCCAAATTTCTGACTTTGAGTCTGTAGTAAAATGAATCAATTATATGAAATATTAAGGTGCCAGCTGGCAGAATCGCTACCGCGCCAAAGAAAACGCCGAGCGGCATTTCTTCCGACCTTTACATTCTGAGTTCAAATTCGGCCGCGGTCGACTTTACCTTTCATAAGTACCAGTTAACTACTGGGATCGATGTAACTGACTAGCTCCCTCATCCCAAATTTCAAACCTTTGTGCCGCTTGTACAAAGAATTAATTATATCAAATACTGATTTCTGATATAAAGTACAATGTCACAAATTCTGACATAAAAGAACTATTTCATTATCAAATTACTCGGTCATTGCTAGAGAACTATTACATTAGCCTAGTACTTCATCGACTCCGTAAAGATGAAAGACAAGCTTAACGCCAGTAAGAGTTGAAATCACAACGTAGAGGAACGTATCTAAATAAAACAAGGCATTTTGGCCATTGACGTTTCGATTCAGCTAATCCACCACTTCTTAACATAATTTCAAAATATTGTGAGTGACTAATTTCCATTGCATAGGTTGCATAAACTCAATGAGACTTAAAGACTAAATACGCACTTCCTGCTGCTTTTGACTTTTTGCATATTTTGTTATTGCCATGAGATTTCTAAGTAAGTCGTTTCCTTATCTTTGCTTTTTGATATATTTTATTGTGTTCTTTTCTTTTTCTTCTTTGGAATGTATTTGGCTTACTGCAAAATGTTTTTTATTAGTTAGAGATAAACCCGAAACAAATAATATGAAAATAACGATTAAACGCTTTTACAACAACAAAATATTCATAATTAAAAATTAATAATTATCAAATTACTAATAAATTTTTAATTAATTTAATAACTTCTCGCTTACGAAAGCAGCCGCACCATCATTATATGATAACGTCTAAGGGTTGAGTGGTATTAATGAGGACAAAATTCCTTTAAACCAGAAAATCTACTGAGAAAGAAAAACGTGTTTCACAACCCATGCAAAGAGTCAAATGATTTCTCTATTGCACATGCAGGCGCGCACCGACACGCACATAATTGACATACATACATATATATATGTATATATATGTGTGTGTGTCCATACACACACGTGCATACATACATATATATATATATGTATATATATCCATACACACACATGCATATATATATATATATATATATATATGTACGTATGTGTGTATATATGTGTGTATGTGTGTGTACACACACACACACACACATGTATATAATCGGTTAAAATTACGAGATATTTGTTACGGCTCTCAACGACTTGGGTTGAAATCCCACCGAGATCAACTAATATTTTCTCCTTCCGGAATAGATAATGTGAAGCGTCCGTCAAGTGCTGCGATCGATTAATCGATTACAATCCTCCCACCAAACTTTGTAGCTTTGTACCTACTCTTTCTTTTATTCTTTTGCTCGTTAGTGTCATTTTGACTGCGGTCATGCTGGCTTTTAGTCGAAGAAATCGCCCCCAAGACTTATTCTTTGTCAGCCTAGTACTTATTTTATCGGACTCTTTTGCCGAACTGCTAAGTTACGGGGAGATAGCTACACCAGCATCGGTTGTCAAGCGATGATGGGGGAACAAACACAAACACAGACACACACATGCACACAATTATATATACTCCATCTCTCTTTTACTCTTTTACTTGTTTCAGTCATTTGACTGTGGCCATGCTGGAGCACAGCCTTTAGTCGAGCAAATCGACCCCAGGACTCATTCTTTGGAAGCCTAGTACTTATTCTATCGGTCTCTTTTTGCCGAATCGCTAAGTTACGGGGACGTAAACACACCAGCATCGGTTGTCAAGCGATGTTGGGGGGACAAATACAGACACACAAACACACATACACATATATATATATACATATATACGACGGGCTTCTTTCAGTTTCCGTCTACCAAATCCACTCACAAGGCTTTGGTCGGCCCGAGGCTATAATAGAAGACACTTGCCCAACGTGCCACGCAGTGGGACTGAACCCGGAACCATGTGGTTGGTAAGCAAGCTACTTACCACACTGGGTTGGCAACTAAGTTCCCGCCGTTTTTTTAAATTTTAGAATGTATATTTTTTCGAGAATTCTATTTTTGAATCATTTTGGAATCTATTTTGTGTTTTTTCTCGTTAATTTTAGCTAATTTTTTTGTTTATTTTCAGATCATTAAAATGGAATGTCAAGTTAAGAAAAACGAGCATTTTCGATACCTCCTTCGTTTTGCTTTTAATCAAGGTTCTAAGGCCGTAAAAACTGCTCGCAACATTTGTGCTGTGTATGGTGAGGGTGCCATAGCTGAAAGAACCGCTCGTGATTGGTATGCCAAGTTCAAAAATAAAAATTTTGACCGCAAAGACGCACTTCGTTCTGGCCATCCAGTTGAGTGATTAAACCAACTTTTGCACGAAAATTGTCAAACGACAAGGGAACTGGCAGAGGAAATGGAATGCTCCCAGACTGTTATAAAGAAGCATCTTCACTCGATGGGAAAGGTTCAGAAGTATGGAGCATGGGTTCCGCATGCTTTAAGTGACAACAACAAAAATCAACGAGCCACAATCTACGCTGGTTTGCTTGCTCGTCACCGCTCAACCCATGGAAACAAGCAACGATTTCTTTACCTAATCGTTACTGGCGACGAAAAATGGCGCCTGTACATCAATATGAAGCAGCGTAAGGAATGGCTTAGCCCCGGTAAACAAGCGACACCGCGTGAAAGAAGAACTTCATCCGCGTAAAACGATGTTGTGCGTATGGTGAAACTGGGAAGGGATTATCCATTACTAATTGCTTGAACGGAACCAAAAGGTCAACGCGGAACTCTATATTCAACAGATGGAACGACTCAACACGTCTATTCAAGAGAAAAGACCTAATCGACAGCATGGAGTTCTGCTGCACGACAACGCCCGCCCTGATATCGCCAATATGACCAAGCAAGCCATCCAAACGCATGGCTGGTAAGTGCTGCCACACCTGCCGTACTCTTTGGCACCAACGGATTTCCACCTCTTTCGATCTCTTTCAAATGCTATACGCGGAGTTTCGTTCAATACTGATGCAGAATTGAGAGCTAGGTTGGATCAAACGAGGTATTGAAAATCTTGTTGAACGTTGGGAAAAAGTTGTAAACAACAAGGATGAATACATTATTGATTAATTGTTATTTTTCATTAAACCTTTTAAAAAATTTAAATTTTAAAAAACCGCGGGAACCTAATATATACGATGGGCTTCTTTCAGTTTCCGTCTACCATATCCACTCACGAAGCTTTAGCCGACCTGAGGCTATAGTAGAAGACACTTGCCCAAGGTGCCACACACCGGGACTGAATCCGGAACCATGGGATTGAGAAGCAAGCTTCTAACCACACAGCCACGCCTGCGTGTATGTTACAAATTATTTTATTGATCCCTAAAGATTAGAAATAAAAATCGATGTCGGCGGGATTTGAAGGCATTCTGAAACTCCACATGGCATCATTTAAAGATTGCTACCTTTGGAACATGACCACGATCATTGTCGCTCCCCTTTATAGTAAACTTCATAATTGGTCGCATTGTTTTCCTTCTTTTTGTTGTTGCTGATTTTAGCTAAAACTGAATTGAATTTTTGAAAAACAAGATGACAGACTTTTTCAGGTTGTTATATACATATATATTATCTTTATATTATTATTATTATCTTTATCTTATGATATTTACTTTGTATTATATTATACTCATTTATTGTGCTTTTAATTATTAATTTTTCTATATGTGACAGTGGATTTTCATCGATGAGTTCATGAACCTTGGTTCTTTTCCCTAAACTATATATTTATATATATTTTACTCTGTAAAGCTAAATTTAATTTTAATTTTTTATAAATTGATTTTAATTGACTTTTTACCTGTAATTTTGGATTTTGTCCCTAATACATATATATATATATATATATATACATACACATATAAACACATACACACACATATATACACATATAAACACATACACACACATATATACACATATATATATACATATATTTATATATATGCATACTTATATATATATGTATATATATATATAGACACATACACATATATATGTACATGTGTTGTATGTCTGTAGTATGTAAGTATGTATATATGCATGCATGTATATATGTTTATGTCCACCAGTTTCAAAACTGGTGTTGTCACAAAATAAGATAACCATTTAGAAGTTGTATGAATATAGATAATAATTGTATGAATATAGATAATATACGCACCAGAATGAACTTAAGTATTGGGGTCGAAATTATAAATTGGAACAGCTGAAGAGAGTGCTCAAGAGTGGCTGCAGACCAGTGGCTCAAACCAATGAATAAATAATTAAAAAAATATTCGCGTATGTGATGTAATTGTGTGACTATATACACATACTACATATGTGTATGTGTGTGTGTATAGACTCAGATATACGTATGTAAGTATATACAAATTTAAGTGTGTATATATGTATGTATGTATTACTAAAGCCACAGAACTTGAATACAAATGTTACCACTACCAGGTGCTGCACAATACAATGGAAACGGCACATTTGCATATTTACTGTTTGCAATACAATCAAATCCTACACATACTAATTAATGCTTTGATCTATGCATCGGATACGTGCATGCAGTAACAATAAGATTTGTAATTGTAATAATAAGAATCGTCTTTGGTTAAGGCACACATCCAGTAGTTTTGTGGGGCGGACATTTGACGATTGATTCCATCGACCACAGTATTTGACTGGTACTTTATTTAATTTATTCTGAAAGGGTGAAAGGTAACTTCGACCTTGGGGATTTTTTAAACCAGAAAATAAAAGCCAGGAAAAATACCACAAACCATTCGTTTCTTTTTTTTTTTACGCATTAACGATTCTACCAGTTTGTCACTCATATAATAATGGTTTCTGATTTAGGCCCAAAGTCAGCAATTATGAGAAGACGACGTCAGTCGGTTAAATCGACTCCAATATTTGACCGGTACTTCATTTTGTCTACCGATCTTGGAGGGATTTTAGCTCAGAACATAGAGGGCCGAAACGAGCGCTGCAAAGTACTTTTTGCTGAGGCTCTAACAATTCTGCCAATAATAATGAATTCTATTTTTTGCCTAAGGGGTTATTGGTTGAAGACAGTCTGACAAGGGCAGGTTACAATTTCTGAAACTGTTTACGCATAAATGAGTGAGAAGAAAGAAAAAATAAAAGAATAGAGAGAAATTAACTGATAAGTATGCATAGTATACAAATATATGGGTACATGGATGATACAACCCTCCTGATTCATAAGGGCCTCCAATTAGGGCCCCTCAAGGAATCCCACACATGCAAGAACAGCCTAACTACCAAGGGCAAGTGCCTCTTTTAGCTGTTGTTTTTCCGATCTACAGGCGCATACTTAGAGTAGTTCCATACAATGTAACAACTTTTGACAATCACCCACCTTCTGACAAATTTACTGGAGGAGAGCTCTTTCTCTTCACCCTCACCTGTCTTTCCAAGTAGAACATAATAATCTTTTCATTTATCTAATTTTCAAGAAGTCTGTACATTCATTCACGTGACACACTGTTACATAAAATAACAAGGTACGAGGCACGAAAACGTTATGCAGTATATTACAACATTAAATATTTAAATAAAACACTCAAATACATTAATGAATACATAAATATGAATAATATAATACGAATAAAATATAAATAAAACAAATAAGCTGAACTCCCCCACACATGGATTATAAACTGTTACTGTTGAATCAGATTACAACACGATTCAGGCTGCTTTCAGCTCTTCTTGCGGCAAATGGTACATCCAAAAGTTCTTGTGAGCTTTAGCTACGCTTGTTTCATGTGATGACATACTATCAGTTCGGTTTTCGCCACTGTCGTCCAATATCTGAGTGTGTTTGAGATTCTGGTCCTAAGCATCTCTCGTCAATTAACGCAACATTATCCCCTACATTTTCCTTCAGGTCGTTCGTTACATCCCTGAGAATCTTGTTGGTGCTTCAAACATCCTTGAATCTCATGCTGACCTGAAGAAAGGAGCTCCTAGTCGTGGGTCTGACACATCTTTGGCTTGGGCTGATATTTGTGCATCTATTGTTATAGACCGCTTTCTCTCTCTCTCTCTCTCTCTCTCTCTCTCTCTCTCTCTCTCTCTCTCTCTCTCCCCTCTCTCTCTCTCTCTCTCTCTCTCTCTCCCTCTCTCTCTCTTATCTTTCCAGTTGCCTTAAGCAGAAATCACTCAGATGATTCTTCCATCTACAACAGAACTTTCAACTCTTTACATATCACATCTTCAACCACTGCTTGTCCGTAGAGTCACATTAACATAGTGACAGGTCGCTGGTTACTAGCAACACTCTTGGCTGAAACCCTTGCTGTTTCGTTTCTCCATTCACTGCGACAGGACGGGAATGAATGGAGAGATGAAACATTTGTCACCTCATTTCGTCCTAGATATTCACTTCCATACGTCCTACTTCGATCGATGCCACATCAACCAGAGTTTTTTTTTTTTTTTCTAGTTGTTCCTTTGACAGCATATGAAATTCTTATCAGTTCTGAAAAAAGGAATCATGTGTTGTTCTCTTACTTCTGCGTTACTTGAGGAATACTGTGGCAAATAGTAACCTATAGTGACTTCTCTCTTAATGCTTACAAAACTGCTGTTATTGCTCTTGCTATTAACATTATGGCAAATAAAGTTATTTTTCATTTGTTAAAACTTAAATGACTGCTGTGTCTTCTTGTTCAATTGTATTATTTTTTTTATTTCTGTTTTTTTTTTTTTTATTTTGTTTATTTCTGTTTTTTATTGTTTCTTCCATTTTTTTTCTTTGTGGGTGTTATCGGTTCTGCCTCGTTTCGCCATCACTTGTATCTTACATAGAAGAGGCTATATTTAATTATTAGCAAATACATTCGTGTTAACGTAAAGGTATAAAAGAGAGGCCTTTACTACATCTAGGCTAATGGTCTTTTAGAGTCCCTTGTTTACAAAGTGAAAGAAAATTGTTTTACGTAATGTATGAATGTAATGTATAGGCCAACAGAGGCCCGTATATTACATTCATACAAACTGTTACCCAAGACGCGCGTAACATTGATAGACGTACATTAGTCGGATGGACATGTTTTGAACTTACGATAAACACAGCAAAGATTGATTTGGAGGAGGTTCTGCGCGCAAAGCCTTTCAGGAAAGTAATTAGAAAACGTTTAAACAACATTTTTGAAGGGGAAATTTTAATTCTTATGTGTTAGTAATGTAGGGTCGGTAATCCAGGGTTGGGAATAGAAAGGTTATTTTCCTGGCAAGAGAAAAGTTTAAAATATAAGCATAGAATACAGGTCTAGAAAAAAAGCAAGAGATAAGCAGGTAGGCAAGACAGTTGTAAGTGTAGGTAGAAGGAGAGACAGGACGCCAGGTAAAAGAGGAGAAACAAAGGAAAAAGGAAAATGGGGAGAGAAAGAGGAGAGAATGAACGTGAGCAGAAATTATGGTGTGTAGGAATGAAAGAATACGCAGAGGGCCTACTGCGAAAAGTGATAGGAAGGGAAGAAACATTGGCATCAGCTCCATATGGCTCTGATTTGACATTTAGCTGCATCTTGGGCATGAAGACGTTCTTCAGTACCGGTCTCTTTTCCGCTAAGAATAGCTAGAATATTTTGGCACCATTAGTACAAGGCTTTCATTTCTTAATAGTCACTATCTGTTGTAGTGGACGGCCTCCCCCTTCAACCACTATAAATACTGGACAAGTGCTTGGTGTTCCGCTTTTTGTAGCTCCCTAACGATGTAGTGTGGTTGTTTGTGCATTTCATTAAGGGATCCTTCGTCACTTTAGCATAGCACTTTATGCTGGATGCATTGTTCGACTCATTGGAACTCTTTGACTTCTTCACCGTGTTGCAGTGACCATTGAAAGTTATGTCACTGCGAGTGCTACAAGCTTCAGTGCCAGGAGTGGGCTTGTGTGAAAGGATACTTTTCATGTTGGCTGTGCCTCTAAAGGCAAACTTCAGCTTTCCTTTCTGTAACCATTACCGCTACTACTATTTGCTGCAACTATCTTTGGGAATCTTCCATGCAACGCCTTTTCCCGCCAGTCAGATAATTTCTGTTCTTTTTTCCTGTTTTAATAAATAGAGTATGTCTATTAAATAGCTTTCTATACCTATGTGTAGGAGGAAAATACCCGTCGACTTATGTTTAACAGACTTACCTATTCTGAACTTAACATTGAGAGAAAAAACTGTTCAGAGCAAAGTAATTTGTGGTGCCATTGTCGTTTTGGCAACGTATAAATACATACATATATACATATATACATACAAACATACATACATACATACATACATACATACTTACATACATATATATATATATATATATATATAGATATATATATATATATATATATATATATATATATATATATATATATATATATATATAGAGAGAGAGAGAGAGAGAGAGAGAGAGAGAGAGAGAGAGAGACCAGTGAGTGGACAAACGAAGGAAAAAGGCACTCAACGTTTAGTAGAAGTTACATACATTATTATTTAAAACAGTTTGATTCGGCTCCATATACATACATACATACATATGGGTATAATCTTGCTACTCCTGCCCTTGGGTAGAGTCCTCCATTCATATTGAATTCCTCCTTAGTTCTTCTGTCTACCTTAGCTAATTCAGTTTTTGTCCAATCTACAAAAGCTGCTGAGCATCTAAGTAATGATACTGCCCAAGTATTTACTGCCATCACTAGAGGAGGGGGGGGAGGAGGAGGGGAGGAGGAGGAGGGGAGGAGGAGGAGGAGGGGTATTGCGTCACCCGAGGTTGGAAGTCAAGTTTAGGTTGTGTCACATTTCTGAAGAACAAATTGTGTTGATTCCGTGTCTAAGCCAATTTAATTATAATTAGGGATTGCTGAGTAAAACTGTTTTTTAATTACCTTTTGATGAAAATGCGACAGACATTAAAAGTGAAATGTGACAGCTGTTTCCTGTATGTAAATATGCACGTTTTAAGTTCGAGGGGAGGGGGTGTTATTCAATAACATCGACCCCAGTACTTATTTTTTTAAAGCTTGGTACTTATTCTATCAGTTCTTTTACCTTACTACTAAGTAACGAGGACGTAAAGAAACCAACACCAGGTTTTAAGCAGTGGTGGGGGGGAGGAGAAATATAACAGAAAGAAACACACACAGATACACATACACATGAACATACACACATATATTTATATATACATACGACGGGCTTCTTTCAGTTACCCGCAACCAAATCCATTCACATGACACTTATACACGGTACCACACATTGAGGCTGAACCCAAGACCATGTCATTGGAAAGCAAGCTTCTTAACCACACAATCACACCCGCGCCTATATCCTTACATATCTTGAGTTCTCTCTCTATCTCTATCTCCCCCTCCCCCCTCCCCCCTCTCTCTCTCCGTATATATTTTTACTATTTTTTTATTACTCTCAGATATTGGAGCACTGCCCTGGAGGGTTTAGTCGAACAAATAAGAAATCGACTCCAGTATTGTTATTAAAACCTGGTACTTATTCTAACGGTTTTTAGCCGAACCGTTAAGTTACGGGACTTGAAAAGACTAACTCTGATTGTTAAGCGGTGGTAGAGGACAAACACATACACAAGATGCACATGCACGCGCACACATACACACACACATACACACATACACTTACCACACACATATATCTATGTGTGTGTCTGAAAATGTGGCGGGCTTCTTTCAGTTTCCGCCGACCAAATCCACTCACAAGGCTTTAGTCTATCTGGTGCTATAGTAGAAAACATTTGCTAAGTTGCCACACAACGTGACTGAACCCAGAACGATGTTGTTGA